>NC_092209.1:63314671-63337643 GCF_043381705.1 Parasteatoda tepidariorum
TATATATATAATAATTTAAATTTTTATTTATTTTTTAAAGTATAAAAATAAAATAAAATAAGCAAAATTAAATAAAAATTTTTGAAAAAGAAGTTGATTATCTATACGTTTGTTTAACCAAAAAGTATCCAATTTTTTTAATTGTTAAGTTCAAAACCAATCATTTCTACATTTTATTTAAAAAAAATTGTTTCAATTCCCTCTAAATATGCATTATTTGTAAAATTGAAACGATTTGGCTTCAATTTGGCAAAATTTGCACCAACTTTCCTGGTTGGTGGGGATTTACATTTGCACCGGAAAATAATATGTAGAAACCAATTTTTGGGAAATAATTTTCTTTTCGTTTCATTTTTTTTCAGCACGGTGCATGAATATAGTAGCTGCATGAGAAACGTTGTCGAAAATCGCTGCGATGTTGATGCTCAAAAACTCGTCGAGGAAACAATAGTAACAGCTCTCAAGCAATCTTTTGGATACTGCAAACAGCTGGAAAGCAATCCGACCAGAAACTGCTTACGTGAATTTTCTGCCAGCCAAGGACACGCCACTGGAACACTGGAAGATACCGAAAACGGCAGCAGCATTCTTCAGACGCCACTGATTCTTCTTTTACTATTAATTTTGTTTTCAACATTCGTTGGTTCCTGACTTTGTCAAGATTCGTTAACCTGGAAGAAAAATATTTCGAAATTGATCTAGAGGTTTAATAAATGTTCACTGCTCTTAGGTTGGCGATATTGTGATGGCAATTCAGATACTTTGGCGTGATTGACAATGGATATTTTCGAAGCGTGTTGAGAAGCTACATTCCAAACAATGGAGAAAGGGCTTTCTTTAATGTGAAATAATGAATTAAGATAGATATTTTTGTGGTATTTTGGAGCTAAAAAATAGATTTGCTAAATCTGTATAAAAAAAAATCTTTTATTGAAATCAGCGTTTTACTTATTGATTAAATCAGAAAAAGGTATAGCCATGTTATCAACAGGTGCTTGGTTTTTACAATATGGATTTATGATATAAATTATTTAAGATATTAGATGAATATTGTTTCCTTACTATGTATGATAATTGCAGGCGTGTATTATATTGTAAATTGGTTGTATTGAATTTAAAATCATCATTTGAATATAAACTTTTGAATGTTCTTAAATGGATATGAAATATTTATTCATTTTTTATTGATACTGAATTTTTTTAAAATTTTCCTGGAAATACTTGCATTAAACTACATATTGACATGCTGCTGTTGAATTTTGCAATCGAATAATACTTGTTATACACATGCTCTGGAATGTTTTATTGTCCTTAACTATACCCTTGCTTTCCTCTGAATTTTAAAAATGTCCAAAAAATGTAAAACTTGTGTTAAACAAAATAAAAACTGATTTATCACTAATTATTCATAAAATGTATAACCGTTTTTTACACACAATCTTAAAAAGTGAAGAAAACAAAGGTATATCAAATAAAATTCTTTGTCCTGCTATTAATGGCAAAAGAAAATTAAATAACAAAAAACAACTTTTTTAAGATAATTAAACTATTAATAAACTCATCAATGAACATAATTCAATAACAAATCAATCATTGAAGAATACTACCTCGCGAATATAAATTTTTATTATTTTTTTATTCATTAAGTAGACTACTAAAATCTAAAGAGAGTTGCAACAAGTAGGTTTATAACTGTCCATTAGGGTTGCAAAAAAGAATGGTACGGGAATCACTTTCCATACTTGGTGAAATTTCCTTCGAATTTGGCTTTCAAAAAGCGTCAAAATTAGAGAGACGTTAAACTACATCAAAGTCGCGAAAATTATTGATTTATCTATTTAAACTGCGTGTGATATAGCGCACTGCTATAGACGTGCTATATAGAAAACTGATGTTGAAATCCTACTCTGACATATTTCTTATAAAATTGATGTACATTTTTCCCGTTTATAATTCAGGATGGTCACGGGAATATTTATTGTTAATGTTTCCTGCACTAAAAACATCAATTTTTTTTAACTATGTGCTTTTCATTTCAATTGATTTCAGTTAAATAGCACTTGGAATACCTTTTTCTGTAACTTTAATTTGTTTTTTTTATAATAATTCTTATAATAATAATTTTAAAATACATCTATAAATACAGTTAAAATCCATTTTCACCTCTAAGTTTAAAAAGAATCAGGTCTAAAACTTTTTTAATATTTTTGAAGTTAAATATATTCACTTTAAATAAATTCCCTATTTTTCCCGAAAATATTCTAAAACAAATACTCTTTTTTTGCATCCCCACGTCAATACATTTTCATGACAGCTTGCTTTTTTTTTCCTCTTCAATCCAGTTTTATTCCGTAAATCCATTTATACGCCTCAGATTTTCGGATAAGTCTATTCTTCTCTGTGAGAGAAAAACGAAAAGAAAAGAAAACTACATTAGGATATTCGCGAAAATCAAACTGCTTGGACTAGTTACGCACAAAAAGTTTTTGATTTTCTTTTATATATCTGAGAAAATAAGTGTATTATAGAAAAAATATTTTATTCAATTAGTAATTCACCTTTTTTAAAAAAAATATGTCTTTTTATATTAAATGAATAATCCCAAGAAACTTAAGCCAAACGATGTATTTGATGATTTAAATAAAGATAGTAATAAAAGTCGACATGTTTCGAGAGCTTGAAAATAGGTGCCCATTCTCACGTCTCGCCATACGTGAATGAGGAAGCAAAGGTCAATTGATGCAGAAAATTTAACGTTTCAACAAAAAAAGCAAATTAAAGGTGAGAAACAAAATTAGAAAAACTGCAGTAAACGAGGGCAAGATGTATTTTCCCGTGTTTTATTGATTTGGTATAGAAGTCATTTTTTTTAAAAGGGAATTGGTATTTGAATAAATCGCCATTCAGAGACAACAAGATAAGTTGATGAGACAAAGATTTTTCTCCTTTATTTTCTGTTTTTCGTCATTAACGTAACGTTTTCTGTTTCAAACTACTCTTGCTTTTTCATTCACATCTAGTGAATTTTGAGAATGGATGCCTATATTTTAGCGCTTGAAAATTGTCGACTTTTATTACCATAATCATAGCTTTGAAGTAAATGAAGTTTTTAAATCTTCAAGTAGGACTTTTTATAGTTACTTTTGTTTCAAAGATCGTCCTTGATTTTTTGAGGATTTCAGAAATTTATTAAACATTTAATCACTTTCCTTTGATTATCATCAGTAAAAAACTTAAAAAATGTTCTTCCAAATCAAGAATAAGATCCAAAATTTTTATTTATTTTTTTAACTGTCGGCAGTTTTCTGCAAATACTATTAGAACCTTATCTTTAAAATTCCAAAACGTCTTACACAAATCCCCCAAACTTAGTATATATACTTCTAATATTTATAATGCAAAATTGTAATATATACTACGATCTGTGAGTAAATTATTGCAATGCAAAATTTTTGTTTCATTTTTAAAATACTTCATGATCTAGAACAGATTCTAATAATGTTTTTGTCATTTCCTAAAATGTCGAAATCTTCAGTTTTCAGTAAACATTATTAGAATCTATCTTTTCGATTTCTGAAACTTCTTACATAAATCACTCAATAGCAGAAAAATTTCTAATATTCATGATGCAAAATTGTAATATATACTACAATCTGTGAGTAAATTATCGTAATGCAAAATTCTTGCTTTATTTTAAAAATACTTCATAATTTAGAACGGATTCTAATAATGTTTTTATTGTTTCCTAAAATATCGAAATCTTCAGTTTTCTGTAAACATTATTAGAATAATCTTTTCCATTTCGGAAACTTCTTACATAAATCATTCAAATTTTGCAAAAAAATCTCTTGACTTAAGATGCATAGTTGTAAAGTATTATGATATTATCTGAGAATAAGTTATAGTAAAAAATGAAGCAAAATGACATTAAAAAAGCTAATGATTTGCTTTACAATTTTTTCTTTTATGCTTCTCAATTATGTTTGTAAATCATTAAGTAGGATTTTTTGTATTTACTTTTATTTCAAAGACCATTCTTGATTTTTTGAGGATTCCAGAAATTTATTAAACACTTACTCACTTTCCTAACGTCTTTTTCTAAACGTCTTACATGTATCACTCAAACTTAACAGAAAAATTCCTAATATTTGTGATGCAAAATTGTAATATATACTACGATCTGAAAGTAATTTGTTGTAAAGCAAAATTCATGTTTTAATAAAAAAAAATTCATCAAAATCTGGAACAGATTCAGATGATGTATTTATTTCCTGAAATGTCGAAAGCTTCAGTTTTCTGTAAACATTATTAGAATCTATCTTTTCAATTTCTGAAACTTGTTACATAAATCCCTTAATCTTTACGAAAAAAAATTATACTTATGAGACAAAGTTGTAAAGTATTATGCTATGATCTGAGAATAAGTTATAGTAAAAAATAAAGCAAAATGACATTAAAAAAGCGAATGATTCACTTTACAAATTTTCCTTTATGCTTCTCAATTAAGTGAATATTTCCTGTTACACTTTTTACGCCTTTTCTCTGAAATCAATTATTGTCTGACCTCTTAAATGTAAGTTGTACTAGCTTACGTTTAGACAAATATCACAAAAATATGTGTCAAGAGATGGCATTAGAGAACACCTAACAATTTCTGTTATTCAGTTTATGAAGTTGTTTCTTCATAATAGAAGTTATGTAATACGTGTTTTACTACCGGCACAAACTTTACTACCACATTTTCCCCCCTTCCCCAAACAATCACTTTAAATATCGTATATAAACACAATCTTGTTCAGAGATTTTTATGATAACACGTGAAATAATACGTGAAAGATACTTTATAACTTTTTTTATTGAATTCTTATTATGAAAGAAAAATAAATACCGTAAAGTGAGGTTACTTTAAGAGACTTTTTGAGGTTTATTTTGGATATCTCATTAAAATTGCACAATATAGCTATGAATGTTTTGCAATATATGTTTGAACTCCTTCTTAATGTGGTAAGTAAAGTTGGATTCTAAATGGCTAGGAAAATTCAAAAACGAAATTGCTCCTGTAACCCAAAGAAGTGACTTTGGGTGGGGTAACTTAATTTATCTATTAATAATCGACTAAAACACTATTCTAGCACACAGTAAAATTTTTTGAAATCGAAACAAAATTTAAAAAATATTTATAAAAATTTTCAATGAGTACTTTATTTTTAAAATTATTTCAGGTAAAAACAAAATTATTCAAAGCAAAAGTATTTAATTTTTTTATAATTAAAAATAATTTTATTATTATTATTATTAACTCGAATATTGCTATTATTCTATTACCATTATGAATCCACATATTAATCTTATTAATTAAAACTTTATTATTTAAAATTAAACTTTGAAATCAGCAACAAACGATTTTTGTTTTTTCTTATTCCCTTTGTTTTTTTTTTGACAATGTTCAATTTATTATACTTTCTTGGCCTTAACAAAAACTGGTGCTTTATCTGTTTTTCTTCGATTATTTTCATTTCAATTAACTTAGCCTCTTACACTGGTATTGTTACATCAAAACAAACATCGTCCACATCAGTTGGTAATTACATTATTATAGCCTTCATTATTGACTAACACCTAATCAAAAATTGGTACAAAATCATCATCAAAAGTGCAATATTTTTGGTTTTTATAACATAAAATAAACTATAAGACATTAAGGTTTTTAATTATTAATAAATACGTTCATTATACTGGGAGTCTGAATGTTGGCTTATAGATAATAATACCTAAAATATATACATCAGATTAGATTTGAGGAATTTCATCACAGACAATAAAAAAAACGCAATCAAATTACAATTTTTGTAGATCAACATGCATAAGTTATCAGATAAATGATATTTGTTTCGCGATCTAATACTGCCCTTGATACTCAAAAAAATTCTGAAAAAATTCTATTTACTTTTGCTATTGATGAAGGCCATTTAACTCCAAAAACCACGAGTGCCCCAAAGTAGCCTCATTTGTCTCAAAATAACCCATCTTACGGCAAGTAATATTATCTGGTTAAAGACAAAACAAATGGTTTTTTTCCCCTCATATTAATAAAAAATAAATCTAATCATACTTTTGACAACTGTTTGTTTTAATGCAAAATGTGTATTTTGATGTGTAATAAAATGTTACATTTTAATAAATTTTGATTCGTGATTTTCTTTTTCCCAACAATCAAAGCAAAACATTCTCCTTCTTCAAATGCACTACATCCTATTAGAAGCCAAGACCTCCTCAATAAGCTTCCTCCAATGGATCTAATCGAAGCAAAACCAGTGACATAATTTCTTCTCGAAAACTGCGTTACGTAGTTGTTCCTCTTCTTCTAATTTCGTACAAGATTATTCAAATAAGCTTAACATTTCATTATAAAAACTACATTGAGAAAACATAATGTACCACAAGTTATTATTTACAAAGAAAATTTTAAATGAATACCTAATTGTAAATAAACACCTCAATCTTAATGAAATTTGTTTCTGAAATAAACTTGCAGTGAATGTTTATAAAGTTTTTTTTATATATTTTATTATTTATAATTTTTATTTTTACTCAATATTCATTATTCATTTTGAGACTCAAAGGAATATTAAATAATATTCACTATCAAAACAAATTATAGAATCACAAAAGCGTCTTCCTTTTCGTTAACGAAAAACAATCAACAATTTTTACATAACATAATTTTTAGAAAAATTCCTTAGGCACCATAATCAATTTTACTTTTTTAATTAATTAAATACAAAATTGCAAATTTTCAACATCAAAAAATTACTTTCAACTGATAAGGACGAAGTAATTTTTGATTAACAAAACATTTGCATTTAAAAATCATTTGTGGTTAAAAATTCATATGTAGTTAAAAATCATTTGTGGTAAAAAAATCAGTTGTAGTTAAAAATTGAATTTAAAAAAAATTTCAATGTAAAAATTTCAACCATTGGGCAAATTATACTTTAAATTGCTACACAGTTAAAAATACTACTAATTATTTCCATTATATGTAATAATTATTTCTAATAAATAATGAATATTTGCTATTTATCTCTTTGACGCAGATGGAACACACATGTCCCTTTTATATATATTTTAGTCTGACACTCTTATTACAAGCAAAAATATATTTTTATATTTTTTAATAATAAAAGACAGTCTAAAAGTTCCTAAAAAAATTGTTAGATTATCGGAATTATATTTGTTCTAAAATAGAAAATCCAAAGAAAGTAGTTTGAAAGGGAATGTCATTCATATTCACAAATTCATCGATAATTTATAGTATAAACTGAAGAAATTTCGATGCTGAATAATTGTTTCTCTTAAATGTAAATAAGTGCAAATTTGAAAAATTATTGTTTGGAAGTGAGCCGTGTTCGGAAGCTTTCACCTTTAACGCAGAAAAAAAAAACGGTGTTTCAAGCTGTATTTCATAATCATAAATTATTAAAAAGTTAAATATAATATTTTAAACTTAGATTGATATAAACTAAAATAAAATAATGAAAAAAAGTATGAAAAATAATGTTTAATCAAAAATCTGTGTTAAAGAGTTAAAAACTGATTTTGAGAATTAAAAAGCATGTAATTATATTTGAAGAGCAAAAATGAAAACAATTAAAAATCAAGTTATACAGTCGGATCTCTATTTAACAAAATTGCTAAATTTAAATAGTAAGCTCGTTATATGGAAAATTCGTTTAATAGAAAATCACCTTTTGAAATACTTAAAACAACACAAAACAGGCTTAAAATTCATAAACACTAGGCATAAGAAAATAAAAATGGATGCACCTTTATCTTGTAAACTAGTATCTACTATTTTATAAATATTAACCATAAAAGAAATCTGCACGGAAAGCAAGAATAGAGCAAAAACATTATCCAGTGCTATACGCTACATACATTTTCATGCTACATACATGTTCAACTAAAAAAAAGGTAGATTTATGTATAAAATTATAGCTGCATTTATTTTAAAAGTAATTTTAAACATACATCACCACATGTGTTATTAAGTTTAATTGAAAGTGATAAAATCCGTTCATTTTGTCAGAGTTTTTCGTGTGAAAGGGAAACGAAAGGGGAAAGGGATCTTACTGCTTTCTCTAAAAGTTAAGTGGCTTCGAAAATCAATTCAAGGTCATTTCCCCCATAAAATGCGTTAATGAGTTTGAAATATTCTGAAATATTTTGGGAAATAGGGAAAGTGGATCTCAAAGAAAAGTTCGTTAAATAGAAAATTCACTTCCCTATTTGGAAGTTATTTTACGAAGAAATTTCCAAAATGTTCTGGGTATCTCAAAAAAATTTACAAAATATAGAAATTCGCAAAATGGAAGTTCGTTAAATAAAAGTCCGACTGTATTTTAAATGGCAACATGTCTTTATTATATCTGTAAAATATTGTCTATTCATAAAGTAATAATAACCAGCATAACATAATGCAAATTAATAACCAGCACTTTCTATCACATTTCACCAAAAGGAACCATAAAAGTTTTAAAAAAAAAATTTATATTTTTCACGATTCTAAAAAATGAGAGCTAATAAAATTTCAAAGTAATCAGTTGGAAAAAAATTTCGCATTTCTAAGAAATTCTAACACTGAAAAATAATAAATTTTACATCTAACAAAATCTAAAAAGTAGTTATAAACGAATTTAATAAAAAAGCCGTTACAATAAAATGACAGGTATTACTTATAGGGGTAGGAAGCAGTTCTATACTAACTATATGTAAACAATCTTTCAACAGAAATCAGTATTTAAAATTTTTCATGGCGAAACTGCTGGCACAGTCTGAAAGATGCTCGAGGCTTTCAGAAATGATGTGATTTTCATGAAAGATCCGGATCGAGCAAAATAAGGAGAGCAAACTAATAACTTCTCTCTAGTTTTAATACCAAGAATTTTGAAATCATTCTATAGGAGTCTGATATTTATATAAGAATGCTTTTAAAATTATAGTGGTATTAGAAAACAAATGAACAGCCGCTAACTTCCCACTCTCATTTCGGTCGATGTAAATTTTTTATGGATTAAAAAGACACAGGAATAAAAGCCTCAGGAATGATCTTTCAAATTGTGCCAACAATTTTTCTAAGTTAAACCAACCATGCCAAACATTTCTGCTAAATAAAGATTGCTTACATAGAGTTGGTATGCAAGGGATTCCATACTTTTGAAAATTCCTTGTATGTTAAAAAAAGATATCAATATTAATATTTTTGTTTAAAATTGAAACTTTATAAACTAGTTTTAGTAGTTAGAAAAAGTAGTATCTGTCTAGAGGGTAAAAAAGATAAAAAAGAAATTAATATTTTGATAGATTAAAATCCACCGATGTTTATTTTTCCTTATAAAATGATTTTCTAAGATACTAAATAGCTATTTCTAAAACGAATTATAAAATTTCGAAAACAAACAAATCGTCTGAAAATTTCATAAAAGTATTTTAAAATATTCAAATGATCATAATAAACTTTACGTTCTTAAATAATCTGAAAGCTAAGAAAACAATAAACACTATATTGTACGAAGTGTAACTTACAACGTGTTAATTTAAACGAATAAAATTAAACAAAAATTTTTTTGAAATTTTAACTAATAAAAAAAAAAAAAATTCCACTCTCAAAAAATAAATTCCATTTAAAAATTAAAATCCAAAATCTTAAAAAATATATTTTTTGAACAAATGTATAAAAAACCTTCAATATTAATTAATATATAATTCCATATAATATATCTATCAATATATAATTCCATATCTATTAATATTTAATATTAATTCCATATTCATATTATAATAACTTAAAATTTATTTTTAAAATTCTTGCCAAACAATTACGTAAAAGCTCAATGCAAATCAATATTTTTGCAAAAAAGAAGCAAACGTGCTGTCGGAACCTACCGAATCACTACTGAGATCGGCGGAACTAAAAACAACAAAATGAAACTTGGAGGTTTTCTGTTTATTTTGATTATCAAATTGGTTTTGATATTTTCAGTTCTACCCTCCTCAGTGGTCATTGGTTAGATTTCGATAAAATTTTAATTTCTTCTTTACTCACGCTTTAATTTGTGTCCCCTACTACGAAAACTTTTCAACTTCATTCAGGGCAAATATTCCAAAATTAATTATAATTACTTACTAAATAGTTTAATGCATATTATTCAATAAAATATTGAACAACATATCGCATATATTCATTTAATAATCCATAGAAATTATTTGCTTTAAAAATGACCTAGAACGCTTGAAAAATCTTTTTATTTTTGAATAATTAACTACAAAAATTTAACATATCACACATTTTTACAATTGATTTTCATGCAGACATATTTAAATAATAGAGGTGAAATGTAAGTAGAGCGCACTTTACGATAATTTTTGTCCTCATAATAAAGACATGTGACTAACAAATCAAGAGACAGATTTTTTACTTTCCGTTTCTTCTTGTTATTTGAATCGGACAAAATCGATGCTAGAATTTTTAAATCAAAAATCTTAAAATATGGTGGTTTGTTGTGTTACAGTGTTAATATTATTTGGTTGTGCAAAACAAATTGCTAAAGAAGGAACTTATACACTTCAAAAGTAAGTTAAATTATACCTTTTTGGAATTACAGCTGCTTTATTTACTTTGTAGGTGAACTTTTAACTTGTTTTTCTTTTCCTTAAAAAATCGTAGGAATACCAATTATTCCATTTTATTCATTCTAAAATCCAAAATTGTGCTTTTATAACTTTTTGCGAATAAATATAAACAAATAAGAACACAACTTCATAAAGAAATGATCACAAAAAATTATATATTTTTCTTTTTATTTTAGTACTATATTTTTATTTAGTAACAGGAGAAGTTTTGACGATTTTGTTGTTTTATTTCTATTATGTTTATTTACTTCGTAATATTTTACTCTTTATAGTGCTGAAAGAATAAATTCTTCAATATATATTTTTTCTTCAATTTCAGTTGCTTGTATTGAATTAATTTTGTTCAAAAAATACATTAAGTCAGAGAGAAGATTGGAGCAAAACTATTCGATAAATAGAGGAAACTTTTTTTACCACTTAACTAATGAAATCGTCAGTTCTTTTTAATTTGAAATTTTCTGCTCTTTTTAAATTGCTATAACGCATGAAAAAAATTATTAAAGCTGGTTAACCTTATCAACCCAGTTGTAACGTTTAAATAACAAAGGAAAGTTCAAAAAAGAGAAGCGGATTTTTGCTTTGATTTTTTTTAAGGTGATTCAGTTCTTTTTTATTCCCAATTTTTATTTTATATTTCTATTCCTTTGACGTGTCTAAAATCATTTCTTGTAAATGTTTTTAAAAATATCCAAAGGCCTGAAAATATATCCATGACTTTACAAGATGCAGTATCATTGTAAAATCTATGGTATATTAAAATTTAAACGTGTTTTTTAATGTACTTCGATAATTCAATAAAAAATATTATTATGCAGGACAGTTACAAAATAACTTCAGGTGTTTCTGAAAACTACAGAAAAAAATTGTAATAAATCTTATTAAAATATTTATTTTTACCCTCTTTAAAACCATTAAAAAATTGAAATTATCTTTATTTTATAAACATGTAAACAATTTTGCTCAGTTTATATGTTTCAAAAAATGGGAATTCTTAAACAAATTTTAATCTAGTAAATTCTTCTCGAAAAATATCCAGTATTTAACTGCTAATCTTAATGCTTTTGAAGCTTTTTATTTTCTAAGTCACTAATCAATGTTTAATATTCTTAATTAGTAGTATATTAAACTGTAAAAAATATTATTCGATTTTTTTTTTTGTTAGGACTTAATCCTCTATGAAATTGCTGAGTCTGGGATAAAGAAAAATATAAAAAGAAATATGTACATATTTACAAAATCACTATATATTTATGTCAGTAGATTGTATATGTTTGCAACAATTCTCGTCGTACACTTCCAAAAATAGAATTAAAGATCATTTTACTTCATTTATGATTCTAAACAAGAATCAGTCTAACAATTATTCAAATTGAATGCATGTTATGCAACAATATAGTATTAAGTAACTATACAGTATCAAACTTGATGCTAGTAAAATATGACTAGAATCAAGCTGCTGAAAATAAATTTCAAATTCATTTCACTTCATCTATGATGCCCAAACCAGAATCATTAGAAATGTTACTTGAGCTGGAGACTGTAGATATCACCGTCTCAGTGGAAACAGTTCTTGAAATTACATTAGCAATACCGGTAAATGCTTTTGAAGCTTTGCCAGAACCTGAATTGAGGGAAATAAATCGGAAGACTTTCCGTGCTGATCCACAGTACAAAGCATATACTCTCTTATTGCATACAAAAACACAAAAAATAAACAGTCCCTGTAAGGTATTAAAGATTATAAAAAGATAAGTGAGGATTTTTCCTGTCAGTTTTTCTTCCCTTACGTAAGCTGCAGCAAATGCTAGAGCCCATGTCAGTCCAATAACAAAAGCCATTCTAGCGTACAGCAACACATCTCTTTTTCCCGATTGTTTATTCTTCTGTTGACTTAAATGAATCACGTGTTTCACATTTCGAATAGAAAGTATTGTCAGTACAAAAAAGCTGAAGTTTACCAACATGATTATCGCTAAAGGAGAAGCAAAATAGGTCACTGCGGCTGTCTTACTTGTAATCCAGCAAATATCCCCATTGCCATAATGCGGCGAAAACTCTGACTCTTCCAAAAATTTATCCAATAGCGAAGTGGCAAGAATAATCAGTAAAGGAATACCATAAGCATATAACATGTATCTGGGCAAATATTTCCTTTTACTGCGTATATTATTCAATATTGTTTTGGCACCAAAAGTCTTGAACAAATCGTAGGCCATAACATTCATCCACATGAAACAACATAGAATTTCATAATGCAGTATAGTGGCAACAGCTTTGCAGGCTTTACCGGTAACTGAGCTTCTTTGCCCAAAAACGTATGTTATCTGCATTGCAAGCAAGGAGAATGTCAAGTTCATAGTGTTGCATCCTGGTAAATTGCGTAAGCTTGAAAAGAAAGAATACGTAGTCAAAACTACGATCATAGCTGCTATTGATATCCATGAAAGAGCATAACTTACGAAAGCCTGAATGATGTCTGTTTCTATATCAAATTTAACACCAAGAGATCCAGGTGATTTTGAAAAGCAAACCATAACAGTTCCATTTTCGCCTTTTTCAAAAACGGTGCTGTCGATCGCTTCCTTACCCGGACTCCTGCTTAAAAGTACTAAAGAGCCATTTTCTAAAATGTCATATTCATCCTTTTCAAGAACTATTCGAACACAGGAAGAATTTAATCTTTTCTTCCAGTCACACACAATAGCTAGACCACTAACATTAATTAAATCTCTGCTGTACTGATAACCTTGGTACAGAATATCAGCAACAAAATGTCCTTTGGGGTAAAACTTTCCTGTTTTATTTATATATAGTCCCTTTATTCTATTTTCTGCGCTTAATGTGTCATTATCTTCTAATATAAGTTTAAACTCAGAATTCCAATATATTCTTTTTTGATCCCCATCGCTTTCCTTGCACCAAGATTTTAGGAATTCAACTGATTGTTGCATTTCGTAAATCCGACCCGTAATATTCTTCAAACCAAATTCAAATCCATTTGAAGATACAGCAGATGCCAGCATGGATACGATGCTATCTACGGATGGTTCGGGCTCTATTTCGCTAGAGCTCTCATACAAATCCAAATCAATGGTAAAAGTAATCGGGTGTGACTCGTCATCTATTTCTTTAATGTACATCAAAGTTTCATTCTTGCTTTCAAACTTTCCGAAAGATATATTAAATCGGACGTTTCTTATTCGATCTGAACTAATATTAAATGAAACTGAAAATGACTCACGTATATTTTCGGATATTCCCTCCAGGTCTAGGTTATTAAACTGTAGAAAGTCAATAAGTTCTATCTCTGCGCTTAAAGTCAAATGAACAGACTGTGCTTTGGGATCAGGAACAGGCACAGTTACATTGTCAAGCGAAGTATCATCTAAAATTGGCTCTTTTCTTACGCATTTATAATCCACTAAGACAAAGTTGGTACTGCAATGAAGCATGCGACAAATCTTGCTAAAAGGATCCCAAATTTTGCCTATGCCACAGCGTTCCTGATGACCCTTCATCTCTGCATCGCCTTCTGATGAAATGTAAACTCTTTGTCGTCCATCCAAACCAAAATTCAAAAGCATTGAGAATGCAGCCGGCATATCATCCAGTTTTATGCCGTCTCCTTCTTTAGTGATACGAAGGTTCGGCCTTCCTTTACCTCCTTTGTTACCTTTAGAAGCAGAATCAATGAGGTAGGGAGAAGCGCACCTAATCTCATCCAAAGATTCATTGTGACAATACGCGCAGTAAATATTTTTGTAAAACCTGCGTTGACCATTCCTTTTAGGACCACCCATGACAGGATCAAAAAAACTTGAGCACATTTGAGAGATAATAGAATCAGTATCACAAGAATCAACAATTTTTTCGTAGCATTTCCGAATGGAATACGACTTAGACTTGTTCTGTGATTTTATTTCAGCAACCACCTCCCTTAAATGAGGTGTTTTATAATTGTTTTGGTAATTGCAAGCGGCACAGTAAGAGTTTTTGTATAGTATTTGGTCAACGCCAATAACAGGCCAGTAGTGTTTGTCACAGTTTTTGCAAACTGAAGCGGTCATTTTTTGGCATTCATTCGAAACGAGTTTAGGACAACGCGGGTCGCCACTTCCATTGCATAGAGCTGCTAAACGCTCCCAGCATTGTGGATAATAAGTGGATTTACAATCCCCACTCTCTGATAACAGATCGGGTAAAATGCATTTAGTAGGCAGATTGGCATCACACAGACTTTTAATGGACGCATCTTTCCAGTTTTTTGAGCACTTAGATACCATAAATATCGGAAAAGTTTCAAGTAAAGATTCACATTTCGATTTGGTTTTAAAAGGGAGATGCTGCACATCTTGGGCCACATTCTCTTTACATTCACTTTGGTAATCGGCACAACAGTCACCAAAATATGAGCATTGCTCATCACAGTTGCAAGTATGAGTGTATCCTTTGTGCACGCTGCCACAACGATTAACACATGTGTCGTACGGTGGGCAAAGTGTTGTAAGGTTTTTCTTACTAATTAAATACTTGAGTGGAGTGCTCGCCTGGGCTTCATGAATAATTTCGTAAACATCTTGAAGACCTTCCAAAGATGGATAAATCTCAACTGCTTTACATGCCTCCTCAAAAGAATTTTGGTCACATTTTTTAAGGTTATCATCAGCAATCAAAAGTTTTGTATACGTTAGAAACAAAATGCACAATAAAAATGGAGTCATTCTGTAAAACGATATCCTAGATCTAAGTTTTGAAGCGATGTATAAGTTTTTGTCCTTCGAAAATCATATTTCCTTATCATAAATACAGCTCTTGATTAACCTTAGATTAATGTTTATATTTTTAACTCAGAAATCCTGTAGCAACAAGTACTATATCTTAGCAAGATTCAATTTGCGTCAACAGCAAAGAGCTAAAGAATCAAAATATTTTCATTTGCTGATTTAATCCTGAAAATCAGTTCTGATGATGTAAATGACGTAAGTTTGGAATATGCTTCTTGAAGTTAATATTCCAGAGATTTCTTTATCAACACGTTTGGAAAATAAACGCCTACAGATATGATTAAAAACTTAAAACTTCATCAAAATGGCGCTTCTTATCTTTAATATTGTCTTCTTTAAAAGCAGATGGTATAGTTCACATAAAACAAGCACCATATGCCTAAAATATTGTCCTTTAATTCTTTAATGGGTAATGGATGTAAATGTAACAACAAAACTATAAATATTTCTTAAAAATAAAAATTGATGGAAAAGAATGTTATTGTTGCAACTATAAAATAAATAGTATAAGGGTGAAGAGCGTAAGAAAAACAATCAAACAATTGAAATTTCAATCAACCCAGAATTTTTGATTCCAATATTCTTTTGGCGATATATTTGTATGTTAAAAGCAATTCGTTGTTATACTTTGTGCACAATTGGATGATAATAATAAGTTTTGATAAAGGAATAGATATCAATATTTCTTAAGGCGGCTGCAAGACTATATCAATTAAAGAGATAAAATATTTAAGTATGTATGAAATGGATACTTGAGATATTTTTACGCTTTTAAATGTTTACGTTGTGTTTTATTAAAAATATATTAAACTAACTAAACTTTAACTATAAATTTTATTAAACATATTAAAAAGTACAGATCAAGGATTTTTCAAATTATTTTTCATTCTGTGCACCACTTTCACAACTGAAATAAGGTTTCCAGCACTCCAAACTATAAAATGTAAATGCACCTTCATTTAAAATTCGAAAATTTGCAAGTTTCTTTTTTTTTAGTAAGCAACGAAAAAACACACACACTCACAGAAAATGTTGAATATAAGTAACGTAAAGCATTCCTGCAACAGCACGGTGTGGGCCAGAGAGGGTCATAAAGGATAAGGCTCTACAATTTCGTGACCAACGGCACGACTGGGGCAATACGGTCAGTACTGCCCACAGGCCGCCTTTACTTCCCTGACAAACTGGCACCCACCGATCTGAAGCTGGGTGGGTTTCAAGCTGCCGCTGGGGAGCGAAATCGGTTATGAAAAAAATAAAAATATTGGTTGAATCGGACAATTCTATGTATGGCCGATATTAGCTGAATAGCATCTATAAAATATCGGGTTGACAATTCTACATTAGGCAATATTGGTTGAATAATAGCTCGAAAATATTGGTTAAATCGGACAATTCTATATAGAGCCGATATAGGTAGAGAAGTGGGTGTAAAATACTGTGCGAATTGGTAAATTTTAC
Organism: Parasteatoda tepidariorum; assembly: GCF_043381705.1. NCBI lineage: Eukaryota > Metazoa > Arthropoda > Arachnida > Araneae > Theridiidae > Parasteatoda > Parasteatoda tepidariorum. The sequence goes on from NC_092209.1 coordinate 63,331,609, forward strand.
ATAGGGCCAATCTTAATAGTTTGAGATTTGCTTGAAATATTCTAGTTAACTATTTCAGGCGATGTTTTAAGTTGCGAAATTCGACTCAAAAACGTACTTTCTCAGCATAAACATGCCCTTCTTTCAATGGATTCGGATTTTTCACCCCAAAATATAGGAAGTAGTCGCAATCTAGGAAATATGGTCACAAACGTTTGGTTAGGAGGAAGGTCAAAATTTTAGTCCCTTTAATGTTAATTTTACTTTTTGCGTATGTCACCCTATCTCGATAATTTTTCAAGAGAATTGAAAATTTCTTGCATGTGAAAATAAAGTTCGTTATTCCAAAAATAATTCCATACACAATATAATTTTAAATAAACATTCATTATTTTAATTATTTATAACCGAAAAACTTTTGATTTGTAGGGTTTAAAATTTTTTACACCGTTTTAAAAATGTAATTTTAAATGGCACAATACAAAATTTGAGTGAAAAAGGTTCAATGGTTCCTGGGAAATTGAATTTTAAAAGAACGTCGCCTGTACTAATTAATTAGCAAATTCATGGTCACCACTTTAACCTTCAAAAATGAAATCCTACAACGTGGGGATCCGATCTTTAGATAAAAAGTTATTCAAGGTGGTTCGTTCTTTGTTTTGCGCTCTGTATAGGTTCTGAAATAAGAAACTGGTGTAACGGATTAATGTCCACGGATGGATAATATCATTATAATAAAATGTGCTTCAGAAATAAAATTTTTGCGATAAATAAATATTAAGGTCCTCAGATGCACCTTTCTAAATGATTCTCAAGCACCTTTGTCCAAATAAAGGATCAAACACATATTTGCAAACAATTCGAGAATAAGAGAGACAAAATGAAGGGAAATTCTTTGGGCAAATATATCAGAAGTATCGCAAAATCGACAATACCAAAAAAGTAATGCCGCGAGCTCAAGATCATAAGTTGATAGGCATCACAGCAAGATAATCCAAAAAAATATAACAAAATATGACTGGAGGAGGTTTTAATATGTAGAATGGTCATGTCGGCTAATCCTCCTTCATTTAAAACAATTTCAAGCCTCCGTGGGTTTCTGTCAGGAAAGTGGCGAATTGCAATTGGATGTAATAATTACCTGTAAGCGACTTCATTTTGGGCATTCTCTTATACCACGATTAAAAAGCCAATTAGGATTGACACATACGCGTGATGCTACTTATGGGTATCCAATTAGATCTAATCTGAAAATTGACACAGCGTGAAACAAACCAAGCCTAAATGCTGTAACGTTAACCCGCCGAACACCACTACGTAATTTGGGTCATCCATGGAATTTAAATCAAGATTTTTTTTATTTAAATCCCATGGTCGGTCCTTACCACGCATTCTTCTCCTCAAGTTGTAAGTAGCCAATTGCGCTGTCAAGAACATCCCAGATATGCCCGATGGGACTCATGTTTTGAAAATCTGACTGATCAGTACATCTTCGACTTCATGATATTCTACGCGTTTTTCTACCATAAAAATGGGCTGTGAACTAACTACGTCCCTGAACAATCTTACATAGATAAGACGCTTCTAAGTTCTCACCTGTTTTGTCTAAGAAAAGTTAGGGTGCCTTTCGGACACTCAAGGTCAGAGGAGAGTCTGCCTGCACTATTGCTGGAAACATCAACTTAGAGCAATAGATCTGTGTTTTTCTTCCCTAATAAAAGACTATTCAATCTAACCATTGTTCATGATGCGTTCACAAATGGAAAGAGTGTGGGAAACCGGTATCATCCCTCCAGCATCATATAGGGGTTCAGGAGTTATATTACAGCGGAGACTGGCATGACATTGATCCAATTCCTGCACGCCTTCCGGGGAGGCACCATGACCTCCTTGAGGTGTAAGGGTTGAGATCTTAAGAGCTATGCTTGAGATTATTCAAATGCATTTTTTTAAACATTATTACTAGTATTGAGAGAGAGAGAGAGAGTTTTTCAAAGAACACGTAGGCACCTTTTAATTATACTCAAAAAAACTCATCTCCATAGGCATCAAAATACAATAATCGTTTCAACTCCCATTTAAGTAATTAGGAAGAACTAAAATTTCGTAACGATGATAATGTAGGTGAAAGAAAACAAACGCTATTCAACGTATGGTGATTCTCACGAAACATGACAATTTGGACCAAAAAATTTCTTGAAATTTAAAGTCTTCAATATAATCTAAAATTTTTTTTGTATACTTCTTTAGTTACACTTATTAATATCTTGCATACAGCAGTGTAGTTAATTGATATTCGTCGAGAAAAAAAAATAAAATAGAAATTCACCAAATCTTGAACACCAGGAAAATGACATATTAGCTTAGAAGTTAAAAAAACAGTCATTTTAAGTTAATAGTGAGTAACTTACCTTAAGCCTTTATGTAAGATGAACCATAAATTGCTTAAATTAATTCTTTTTGTCCACTGTCGAATGAATAAAAAAAAATTTTGTTGCTGATATGTACAGAATAAAATTTTTAATAATTAATAATCAATCATTAAATAAATAAATAACTTTGATTACATCCAAGCATATTACAATCATACATAAACTTGGTATTAGGTTAATATTTGCTTTCCCTCCTTACAGTATTAGCAGTTTAAAAAAAATTCTGGTAACACTTCAACGTCCTGGCATTCATAAGACAGGAAAATGACAGCCAGGATAAAGAGAAATTCGCCATTTTATAGCATATAACTTTATTTTATTTAATATTTTTGCATAAGACGTTTATTTTCTGCAAAAAACAACAGGATTTCTTAAAATAACTCAGATAAATCTATGTAGTTTATGTTATTAATGATTTCAAGAAGACAGGAAAATGACAACACAAAAACCTACTCACCTTGAAAAATTTTTTGAAATAGATTTTGACCCAGAAAAATTGGTTCTTTATTCATGCAATAAGACATGTTCATATAAGAGGGTATCTAATCAATCTATTAACATAAGATATTGCCTACTGGCTCTATCTATTTCGGTTATGAACCACTAAATAAAAGTAGCCAAGGAAATGACAGATTTTCTTGGGACAAACAAATTATTGAAAGAAAAAATTAATTTAAACGAAGTTTTTGCAAATAGTACCCTCTGCGTGTACTCTAGAGATGCTTACACCGGGTGAGATAAAAAAAAAATTAGATATTGAAAATTTTATGGGAAGTTTTGAAGCTAGTTATTATTGAAAACATTGTTTGGGACATGCCAGGAAAATGACATTTTGATATTCAATAAGATTTTTTAACTATACAAAACAGTCAATGCTAGTGCAAAGTCATTTTAAAATGCTATCAGCAATGCTATTTATTGATTTTCTTTTAAAAAAGTTACTTTAGTATTAGATCTTGGTGCAAGGGACAGTGAATTGTCATGTTTCGTGAGAATCACCCATATATATACTTACATAGTAATCTATAGGGACACATTGCGGGCCCCTTATTAGGCCTATAATTATATCCTCTGGTAGGGTAGACTAGTACCCGGTAATATAATACGTGGTCCAGTTTGAATGTTATGGGTCAATATTAAGGGGAGATATAGGGCATGTTGTAATACAGAATATTGACATCGAATTTCTTCGTTTTTAACGCTATTCAAAGTACTGTTATATATATATCTATACTTACATAGTAACCTATAGGGCCACATTGTGGTCCCCCTATTAGGCCTATAATTATTTCCTCTGGTAGGGTACACTAATACTCGTTAATGAAACATTGAAGCATCAGCTTCGATGTAGAATACAGAAAAATAAGGATGAAAAACACTTCAAATGAACAGTGTGAAATGAATAAAATTAAAACTGAATCTGCCAATAAAAAAATAGGAATCAAAATATATCAGTAGAAACGAATCGAAAGAAAAACAAAAGTAAGCAGTGGTATACAGTAAAGTATACATAAAAAGGGTTTCCCGATTAAAGTTTTAATAAATACGCATTTTTTTAAAAAAAAATTATAAATGGCTTTCTTAAAAATCTCTAACTCAGCTGAATTAAATTGGAATTAATGATTTTCCGAAATTATTTGACGTAAAAAGAACATAATAGTGTCGAGCGGATATGCCTATTTTTTTAAAAAAATTATTAACTTTTATTCACTTTTAAACGACACTCGACTCGTGTCGAACATTGCGAACTTTTAACATGGCCTAAATTCTTATTTTTACATGCTGTTATATTTTTTTCTACTGTTTCTTTTTCTTCATACTTATCATATATTCTTTTTTTTTATTACTATTTCTTCGATTTTCTTAAGCTTTTGCCAACTTCTTAAGTAGTCAGATGCCTTGAAACATCAAAATAGTTTAGTATCATGTAGTCCAATATATGCACACCTAGTCCTGAAGCTATCATACATGCTCAAGTATTAAAAAAAAAGTCTGCCTCTTTATAACAAATGCATTTTTTCTGAGGGTGAACCAATGTTAGTAGACAATATTTGCTATGTTCTTTTCTTAATTGTAAGATAATTGATGAACGTAATAACTATTGATGAAAACAAAAACTTAAGACTATTTTGTAAGACGGAATGTCCAGAAACAAAGAAAATAAACAGTATACATTAAATATTCATATGAATAAAGCAAAATCAGAAATAAAGCAGACACTTCTTATTCGGTATTTCGCCACTGAGGAAGATTTTTGTTTAAAGAACTACAACATTGGATTTTTTGTGCCATTATTTGCACTTTATTTCCGTTGTTTAGCTTATTCATAAGTACAATAAAATATATACTAATTTCATTTGGATATCACGTATTCACTTCCTTTTTAGCCTAAATGAAAAATGGACACGCGTAATAGTATCAGAAATACAGTAGTGGTAGCAGCGCTATCATTCTGAGTCATTACGGAAGGTAGGATTAATCAACTGCAGATTGTGTTTAACTAATCTGAAAGCATTTAAAGTGAAAGTAAAATCGCACTAAAAATGGATGCACCCAGAACAAAAACACCTGGTAAAGTTTCTAAGGATTAAAAAACTCCACTTACTGCAAACATTTATCGTAGAAAGGAGGCAACTTTTTGTAATGACTAAGAAGAACGTCAGTGAATAAGCTGTGTTTTCTGAGAATTGTCACCATGCTATCAACTTCTGTCACTAAAAAAACCATACTAGCGCACGTTGTTCTAGGATAAAGCCATCTTCGTTTCGACTGACCGTTTAGTTTGCTTTAAATGCTCTTTGGCGAACTGTTTACAGTGATACACAAACTAAAATGCAGCAACGCCACCCGAAGACAAATTTTGAAACTCAGTAGGAGTAAAATAATTACCTTAAGAGAAAACAGCAAACCGAACATTTTTTTCCCTCCCTCTATTTTTCTCTAAATGATTTTACAAATCATCAGGAACTATTGAGACATCCGGAAAATTTTTTTCCATTTACACACACTTGTCAGACCAATATTTCTCAATAAGTCAACAGATTATACACACAAAATAAAACTTATTTCAAAGATAAATATTTTCTAACACTGCCTTTGGAACATATTTTGACAAGTGTCTTAAACTACGATCGAGGGACATAATGTAAAAAAAAAGAATAGCTCTAATTTTTTTTCTTCAAAAAACTTGGATTTAATACTTTTTGATTCCATGAGATATAACCAATCATTCTTTATTTTCATTTCTGTTTAGCCTGCAGATTATGCACCCAAAATATATTTATAAAAAAAATATTTAAAGAATAAATATATTGTAACAGCCCTTGGAACATATATTAACAGATGTCTTAAATTACGATCAATGGATATAATGCACTGTAAGGTCGTCGATAGCGTGGACTGTATGAAGAGGTTATAAGTAATTCTAGGCGACTGGTTACAAACAAAACAATTTTATTGAGAGATGTGGCGATGGNACATTAAGTCCAGGTCACTTCATAGTTGGGAGACCAATAAATGGCCTTCAAGAACCTCTACTTAATGATATCAAGGAAACTCATTTGTCCAAATGGCAAAGGGTAACTAAATTTAGTCAACAAATTTCTCCCTGGCACATACGCCCTC
>NC_092209.1:63338143-63366954 GCF_043381705.1 Parasteatoda tepidariorum
GCACGTCGCCAGTGGACAGAAGAGCAATAGAAAAGCATTATGTGGAGTGATAAGTCACGCTGCATGTTGTGGCACTCTGATGGACAAGTGTGGACCTGGCGAATGCCCGGAAAATGGTACCTACTGGAGTGCATTGTCCCCATTGTAAAGTTCAGCGGTGGAGGAATTATGGTTTGGTCCTGTTTCTCATGGTTTGACCTTGGAGCCTTGGTGTTAGTGCGTGGAACCCTGAACGCAGAAGGGTATAGAGACATCCTGGACAATTCGGCGCTTCCCACCCTGTTGCAACAGTTCGGTAATGGCCCGTTTGTGTTTCAACACGATAACACTGCCATTCATAAAGCACATGCCATCACGGACTGGTTTGATGAAATGGAGGTGCAAGAGCTTGACTGGCCATCCCAAAGTCCCGACATCAATCCAATTGAGCATCTCTGGGATGAGTCGAAGCGCCGGTTGAGGGCCAGACCACAATGCCCCAAAACCACCACTCAACTCTTCGCCATGTTACAGGAGGAATGGCGGGCAATACCTGCCGCCGTGTACTAACACCTAGTGGATAGCCTTCCTAGAAGGGTTAAAGCTGTGATTTAGGCACGTGGCGGCCCTCCGCCCTACTGACTTGATACTAGCACCTCATGTATCCGAAATGAGTGGTGTCCGGTCATTAATGGCCAGATAGTGTAGTAACCTATGGGGCCTCTTATTAGGCCTATAATTATTTCCTCTGGTAGGGTACACTAGTACCCGGTAATATACTAAGTGGTCCAGTTTGAATATTATGGGTTAATATTAAAGGGAGATATAGGGCCATGTTGTAATACAGAATATTGACATCGAATTTCTTTATTTTAACGCTACTCAACGTACTGTTATTTATATACTTACTTAGTAACCTATAGGACCAAATTGTGGGCTCTCTATTAGGCCTATAATTATTTCCTCTGGTAGGGTACAGTAGTACCCGGTAATGTAACATTGAAGCATCAGCTTCGATGTAGAATACAGAAAAATATGAAAAACATTTCAAATGAACAGTGTGAAATGAATAAAATTAAAACTGAATCAACCAATAAAAAAAAATAGGAGTCAAAATACATCAGTAGAAACGAATCGAAAGAAAAACAAAAATAAGTAGTGGTGCTTACATCTGGAGTTAGAACAAAACAAAAAGTTTACATAAAAATGGCTTCACGATGGAGATTTTATTAAAGATGTATTGTTTTTTTCTTTTTTAATTATAAACGACTTTCTCAAAAATCTCTAACTCAGCTGAATTAAATTGGAATTAATGATTTTCCGACTAATGATGTTATGCAAATAATAAGCGGTGAACTTACTGAGTTTTGATCTAATTATTTGATTTGTTTCAGGTTTTTTCTTTTTAATTGTAAGATAATTGATGAGCTTAATAACTATTGATGAAAACAAAAACTATTTGTAAGACTTTGTTTCTGGAAACAAAGGAAATAAACAGTCCTCGTATACGTTAAATATTCATATGAATAAAGCAAAATCAGAAATAAAGCACTAATGATGACACTAAACCAGACACTACTCATTCGATATTTCGTCATTGTTGAAGATTTTTGTTTAAAGAACTACAACATTGGATTTTCGTGTACCATTATTTGCGCTTCGTTTCCGTTGTTTAGTTTATTTATAAGTAGTACAAAATACAAACTAACTTCATTTGGATATCAAGTATTCACTTCCTTTTATGTAAGGGAGTAGCCTAAATGAAAAATGGACACGTGTAATAGCATCAGAAATATAGTAGTGGTAGCAGCGCTATCATTCAGAGTCATTACGGAAGGTAGGGTCAATCAACTGCAGATTGTGTTTAACTAATCAGTTCGTGTGAAAGCATTTAAAGTGAAAGTAAAATCGCACTAAAAATGGATGCACCCAGAACAAAATACCTGGTAAAGCTTCTTAGGGACAAAAACTCCACTTACTGCAGACATTTATCGTCGAATGGTGGCAATTTTTAGTAATGACTAAGAAGAACGTCAGTGAATAATCTGTGTTTCCAGAGATTTGTCACCAAGCTATCAACTTGTGTCACTAAAAAAACCATACTAGTGCACGTTGTTCTAGGATAAAGCCATCTTCAGCTCGGCTGACCTTTTAGTTTGCTTTAAATGCTCTTTTGCGAACTGTTTAAAGTGATACACAAACTAAAAGACACAGCAACGCCACCTGAAGATAAATTTTGAAACTCAGTTGTAGTAAAATAAGTTACCTTATAAGAGAAAACAACAAACCGAACGCTTTTTTTTCTCCCTCTGTTTTTCTCTAAATGATTTTACAAATCGTCAGTAACTATTGGGACATACGGGAATTTTTTTCCCCTTTACACATTCTTGTCAGACCAACATTTCTCAATTAGTCTGCAGATTATACACACAAAATAAAACTATTTCAAGGGTAAATATTTTGAAACACTGCCTTTGGAACATATTTTGACAAGCGTCTAAAACTATGATCGATGGATATAATGTAAAAAAAGAATAGCTCCAATTTTCTTCAAAAATTTTGGCTTTAATACTTTTTGTTTCCACGCGATATAACCAATTATTATTTTCATTTCTGTTTAGCCTGCAGATTATGCACACAAAATATATTTATAAAAAAAATATTTAAAGAATAAATATATTGTAACAGTCCTTGGAACATATTTTGACAGATGTCTTAAATTACAATCAATGGATATAATGCACAAACAAAGAAAAGTTCTAGTATTGTTTTCAAAAAATTTGGTTTTAATACCTTTTGTTTCCTCAAGATATACCCACTCATTCTTTAATTTTATTGCTGTTTAATCTTCAGATTATGGACACAATCTTCGTATATATGCATGTACATATATATACACAAGCTCACATAAATATATAAGCATATTTAATAAAAATCTAAATTACAATCAACAGATATAATGCAGAAAAGTAGTGCTGAGTATTTGTTTTCAAAAAATTTTGTTTTGATACCTTTTGTTTCTTGCGAGTTAACAAGTTATTTTTCTGAAATTAAGCTATTTCTTCTATTCCTTAATCTAAGCTATTTCTTAAAAGAAATCATAACTGCAAAGAAAGACGAAAGGAAGTTTTTAATAACATTTTAATAGAGCAGATGAAAATCAACATTTTTAAATGTATGAATAAGTAACAAATATTATTTAAGTGTATAATACATTTGGACTTCAACAAAGTATATAAATTTTCTAAAACAAACATTTAGTAAAAGCATCAAAATAAAAAAAAGGAAAAGGGACTTCAAGTCAGTACACAAAAATATCACAGTAAAATAAAGAGGAACAAAATTAATGAAACATATAACAATTGATTATATAATTAGTGCATAATTACAGCATTCATTCATACAATTCAAACAACCTTTTTTACAGCTATAGGCTCATTAATAATAAGTCTTGGATACAACGAAAACTTATCATTGGATAGGATGAAAACTTTTATCAAAGCCAGTTTTTCAAGTCTCGCTTTAAGGGCATATTATTCATGTACATAATAAAATAAAAGCAAACATCATAGCTAAACACTTAAATAATCAGCAACAAAAAATATATTTCAATTTAAAAAATCTCTTTAAGATGGCCAAAAATATTAAAAAATTACTAGATATCACAGATTATAAAAAATGAAATCTAAAAACAATATAGGAACTTACTTTTTCTAAAGAAGTAAACAATGACTAGTAGGCTGGAAAATAAATTGAAAAGTGTGAAGTGTCAGCAAAACTAGGAAATTAACAAAAGATACCAAATTTTGAAACTATACATATTTTATCATTTCTCAGAAAATTGACATAAATTATTTGAATAAAAGATTTAAACCATTAACATTTATTAAAAACACGCTCATACACTTAAGACATTTTAAATTTGAAATAGTTACAAAACATAGTTGCTTTGTATTAGCATTATAAAAAGCTCAGAGTGCTTCAATTGCTTAATTACATACTACTTTATTTCTAAATTTTGAAATAAAAGTATGTGCATAAAATTTTATTCTTTTTAATTTATTATAATTGAATTAAAGTCTTTTTAAATTACTTCTATTTTGTTAAGAATTATCTATCAATGTGATGCTTATATTGTTCACAGATTGCTTTCGTATTGTTGCCTCCTACATTGTTAACAATGTAGGTAACTGAAGGAGTTAAATGAAAAAAAAAATTGAGAATATTAATTTTGCATCTAAACTATCCATTTAATACAGATCAAAAATTTTAAATGCTAACAATTATTTTCAATTTAAAAAATACTTTTAAGTATTAATTCACTTAAAACATGCCATAGTTTCAAAATATAAAGAGTAGAGAACCATGCAAAAACTGCATAATTGAAATCATGCAGAATACACCTATTAATCAAAATTTTCATGCAATACAGAAATCCTTCATGTAATTTTATAACCACAAATCAAACTAAACATACAGGCAGTGACAACAAGCAAAGATCACAGCATCTCAGAGCTCTTAAATACAATACTCATTACACCAATATATTACAACAAAGCTAAACTAAAATACAAAATGTTTAAGGAATGAATGATAAATATTGTACTGGAAATGGAATTGGAAACTTAATGAGTACTTCTGGCTGTGTTTAACAAACATCTTTTTGTGTTCAAACATTGGCAATAATAACTTTCATACCGCAATATGAAATTATATTTTTTATCCAACAGCAGGTTACTAAGAATGAAAAGGGGAAGCTGCTTGTGTAGAAATGATTAAACAGTACGTTTTCGTACCTGTAATCATTTCAATGTCATAAAAATTTCAAGAACATCAAACATTGAGATGCATGAGTAAAATTAAGAATTTAAAGTCCCTGCAATGTAATATTTCCCAATAATATGAAATTAGATAAAATTATTTAGGTATTGAGCACTTTTACTTGATGCAATAGTGACTAATTTCATTCTTGAAGAAATAATATTTGAGACAAGAAATTAAACAAAAAAATATATAGTTTTTTCAAAAAATAAGCAAGAATGTTGCAGAGTGCATACCCCACAAATTGTAGATTTACAGACTTTATTTATAAGCTAATATGTCAATGCTTTTATGTTCTTCTCTTACTTAAATTCATAAACCTAAGTTTAATTATGAATTATAAATATGACACTCTTAAAATAGAAAAGTATAAAACCAAACTTTAAAACTAGTTCAATATGATTTGAAAATTAAAAATAAACAGTCCTAAAAATAACAATAAGTAGAATGAACTAATTAAACACAGGTTAAAACTCTCAACAGTGAATTAATAAAAAACATGTTAAACAAAAAAAGGGAAAGGGATTTCTTTCACAAGTCTGGAAAGAAAAAAAAAAACAAATTAATTTTTAAAAATATAGTTATAGTTTGTGCAACTTAATGCACTTTATAGTAATGAAAATAGAAAAATATATTTGCTTTTAATGAACAGAAAAAAATTAAAAGAAAAATAAAGCCAACATTTATCTTGTAACCAAGTTTCTTTCTTAAAATGAAAGAAACACAGCCAAAAATATCCAATAAGTGCCAAATGAAATATTTAAGAATATAAATTAGTAACACAGTATGCTTACAACATGCATAAGGAATTTCTTAAGTGTTCTCTTCATAATTGCATGAATAAATACTCACACAAGCATCAATAAAGATGAGTTTAGAAAAGACGCAGGTTAAGCATCAACATGTGCAAACTTTCATAAGTATAAGGAAACACAATTAACAGCTGTGATAAATTATAACAGCAAAAGACAAAAGAGCATTATAGGCTCATCCTAAGTCCATGAAAAATAATTATTAAAAAATTTAATAAACTATTAATTGCAAAATTATACATACTGAAAACTAACTAACAGAAGAAAAAAAAATATTTGATTGTCCTAAAAACTTCAAAACAGTTTTTAAATTTGTTAAACTTAAAAAAGTAGTTAAAGAAAATGTAGTAACTCGATTCCTTAACTTAATATGTAAACAATATTTTAATTAATAACTTTGTATTAACAATGCAAAATTTGCACTGAATTGATTTGGATGTGTAGGAAAACTTTTCATTTTCTGAGAGATTTTGTTTTTGTCGAGAATACCTTTCTGCTTTCACATTAGGGAAATTCCACTAAGTTTTCAAGTCTAAATAATATTTTTTAAATTAAACTCCACAGGGATTTCCAAAATCATTTATTTTAGATAACATTCTTTTTACAATCTTAAATAGTTAACTGTTTTTAAGTGAATTATTTAAAAATTTTGTGATATGAAAAATCAAATAAAATGCTTGAAAAAAAAATAATTATTACAAATGTAAATTTAACTTTTAAATACTTATGGCTTAAAGAACTTATGTTTCATTTATAACAATTTCACTCACTATCCCTTTGCATGTGATTAACAATATAGCAATAATGCTTAGTCCTTGAGTACAAAAGGTTAAATTAAATTTCTGTATTAATTTATTATCAAAGTCAGTTTATTATTTTCACTTAAATGTTTACATTTTATTTATATATCCAGATTCAATTTTTTTTAAAAACAGAAATGTCCTAAAACATGTAAAGGAACTTCCAAAAATTACATTAACAAAAATCATGTAATATGCCAAATGATAAAAAATAAAATTTTAAATTGCACATTATTACTGAATAATTTTGTGTTAAATCGTTCAAAAATACACAAAAAAAAAACTTTAAAGAAGTCACTTTACACACAACTAAACACATAGCTATGCCATTATTATTTTTACATGTTACTCATTAGCTATTTGTGACATATTTCATCATTTGAATGAATTTCAAAACTACACATTTCAATTTGTGATAATTTATAAAATCTTACAGAAAAATTAATGAAAAAATTTCATCGGGGAGAAAAAATCAAAGGGTTCCCACCTATTTTAAATCATAATGTTACATCAATACCTCCCAAGCGCAGTATCAATTATTGCAGTATAATCCGTTAGATGTTGAGTTTTAAAAACATTAGAACTTTGCCATATTGAAAGACTCAAATGCCACAAGTTGATTATTTTATCAAAACGCTTATATGATTATTTAAACCTCTATCTGTGAGAACCCAATGAGCATGTAAAAACACTTTACAGGATTACATAAAAACTTTGAAATAGAAAAAGAAATCAAATTTTAAAATTTGGAATAAAAATGCCGAAAGGCGGGAAAATCGGAAAAAAAATAGTATCTGATGGAGAGTACAATCGCCAAAACTCAACTAAATCAATCCATTTATTTACATGCTTCAGAATAAAAAATGTCAACACCATCTAAAAGTCCATTTCAAATGCACAGTTAATGTTTCTTTTCTTACCTTAAAATATACATATTTAAGTAACAACCAACATTCACTTTACAAGAAAAAGAATTGGATCAATTACAGAACGGTTAATATGAATTTTTGTTTTCTTGAAGGAAATTTTACACAGTATTGCTCAAAGCAGGCACATATATAAGGTACTTGAATAGTCAAACACCTAAACTATGAAATCACTTTGGCGTGAGGCTTTCAAAACATTTTATGGACGCTATCTTTATTCCCTGTTGCTTTGGTGAATGTACTCCAGCATCAGTAAACAGACCAGTGAAGACAGTTACAGTTACAGTGAAAAGACAAGACACACACACAGTAATTTTACAAGTAAAAATTCAGCAAAACTACCTATCTATTTCTAGGGAAGAGATTAAACTGTATATAGTCTAACACAGCGCGAAAATTTTTTTTATTTTTGCAGGACTCTCGTGTTGCGCTTTAATTCCCAGTTTTTTGGCACACAAGATGTCCGTCAAAAACACAGTTTTTAAAACATTTAATTTCACTAAAGGCCACAGTGAGATTTCATATCTACATCTCCACTTATTCTAAAATCTTTTTCAAATGCTCGACTCTGAAGTTTCACAATTTGAGGTGAGGAAAAATAAATAAATAAATCCCCTCCCATCTTTATTTAAATGCAAAATGTGTTAGGGTGCTTTTGTGTATTGATTTAATTAGAAATATATGGTGTGTAAAATAAATAGTTAGTACATCTTGTTTACCAAAAAAATGGAGAAGCGCTTTAGTTCAGTTCTGTCAAAAAGAAGAATGGTTAACAGGGAAATGAAACACTTATTTTCATTTATACACCAATTTCATGCAGATACTGAAGTTTTGGAAAGTCTTGAGCACATGTGCAAGCTTTGCAAGAATAGAAGGGCTACAATGTCTTGGATCTATAACTACTGTACTTTGAATAAAAGTAAACTGAAAAGATAATTAGAAACAATATTAATATGATAGATAAATTCACAAAATAATTGAAAACAGTAATTACAATCAAACTGAACTGATACTGCAAATCCTATTATCGTATCATAAAGAAACTTTTAGCTACTTTATACGACAAATATTTAGTATGGACGTTGAATTGCATAGGATAAATAAAGTCTTCTAGTATTTAGGATCTGAATCAGTTTCATTATGACTCTCTGCAAAGAAAAATTCGTGAAAGGGCGAATTTATTGATATGGAGCTAACGGAGGGCACTACAAAATGGCTTCAACTTATAAAATATGAACAATTGCTTGACTGATGACTTTTGGAAAAATCCAGTTCATAGTTTATAATTAATATTATATATATTTATTCTAAACATATTATTTATTCTAAATATTACAAGCTGCTTTAAATCTTAACAAAACAAAATATTTAATTCATCATTATTAGAAAAATTTGGAAAGCATTCTTATTGGATTGGATTTAGTTTGAACAGTCAGTCTAAATTGAACCAATTGAATTCATATTTTCCCAATGCATATTTTAAAGGAATTTAAGATTTAATAAAAAAAAATAAGTATAAAAAATTACAAAATAATTTTTTCTATTTCAAAAAAAAGTAAGTTGTTAAACATTTAATTTGGTTACAATAAAAGAGAGAGGAAGGAGGATGGGAATATATACATTTTCACCTTTAAGATTAAAACTGATTGAAAATTTTCAACTAAATCAAAAATTTTTAAACTATTTGAATTTTTTTAACTAAACCTTCATCCTTCATGTCTGTTTATGAAAAAGAAAATAATATTTTCTCTTTCTAGTAAAGGCATATTATGACAAATTTTTTAAGGAGGCACACTTATTTATTTTATTTTTTAGAGTATAAATATTAAAATTCTAAAAGAAATACATTTAGAAATTATTTAAATGTCTTTAAGAGTAATTTTCTGTATTTAACATAGAAGTTAATAATTAGTATATTGGCAATAATTAAAAACTTTCATGTGACTATCATGTATTCAGGTCACATTATGAAACCATGGCAAATCTGAATTTTGATGTTTTATTTATAAATTTTTTTAATTAAAAAAGCGATGGCAAAATTTCTCTGGAAAAAGGATATTTCCTACGAAAAGGAGCTTATTGGTTAAAAATTATAAAAACACTAGATTCTACTAAATTATACCTAGAAACTTATACGATTAACAAATCAGAATTTACATTTAGAATTCCAAACGAGCTAGAAGTTCTTTAATGCTGTAAAACAAAAATTATTAAGCATAAATTAAACTAGATAACTAGCAATCCTAATTATAAACTAATGTTGAAATTAAGTAATAATTTTTAAAAAAAATGAAGTGGTTTTTAAGATGCCCACAAAATTAACTAATACAATTAAACTGCTAAATTATTGATAAAATTTTTAAAGTTGTTAACTTTTTAGTTAATTTAAAATAGTTATTTTGGTGTTTTAAAAAAATTCTGAAATTTTGAAAAAAAAAATGATGCAAGATGTGACCTTATGTTTTCGAATCTAAAGTTAAAAATGCTACATAATCTTCAACACTATAAATATACCAACAATTTCAATCACTTCAATGATTCTATTCTTTCTTCGAACTCTACATCACGAAACTCATCTATTTTTGAAAACTTTTCTTTCAGGTATGGGATTTCAAAAATTAAAGAAAAAGAGATACACAAATAGGAGAAATAAAAAAAAATGAAACAAACTGCTATTGGTTACCTAATTATAGCTTAAACATACCTACTTGTCTAATTCAAAACCCCATTGTAGATAATTTTTACAAATTTCGTAAAGGTGAAACCACGAGAGACAGCAAGGAAGTAAAATAATTCTGGGCATCACATGTACAAGTAGGCTGATAGAAAGAAAAATATAATTAATTATTATTTTTTGATATAATTTTATGCAACTAATTCATAATTTAAATGAAACAGAAGTAGCAGAAAACCAATCATTATTGAATCATAGGATTTCTAATTAATCTTAACAAGAATTATTTAAACCAAATTAATTTCATAATTCTTAATAACTTTCAAAGACTAAAATTTCTTTAAAATTATTAGTTGTACACAGTTGATAAAGTATCACCAAAATTTAAATAAAATGTTTGAAATTTATCTAATAAAATGAGTTATAATAACACCATCTAGTTTACAGCACTTATAAAGTTTCTGAAAAAAAAACCATACTAGATTTCAGATAATGCATGGATATGAAAATGTTTACAATGATAATGTTTTCATAATTAAATATTGATAAAATTTATGCAATTTGTTAATAAATTCTTCTTTTTATTCTCTCTATAATTTCAAAAGTCAAGAAAGTAAACTTAAAAAAATAGTTAGAAAAAATTTTAATAAATTAATTATAAACTAAATTTATACAGTACAGAACCTGTTATCCGGAAATCAGAAAACCGGAAAACCAAAAAACCGGAACGAAATTTGATAAATTTTACCGCCATTTTTGAAAAAAAAAAATTTTTTTCCTCATAAGATTTTAGGATTTTTCTTTCTTTTTTGAAAGATGTTTACCTTACCATCGTTTTGGAAATAATCATTAGTGTATTACTCCATCGTTTTTTCTTCTTTTTAAGATTATTTCCACAAAAAAAAATTTTTTAGTTGGGTTTAACAATAAAAAAAACCGCTTTTTCTAGCGATTCAGAAAACCAGAGAAATCAGTTATCCGGAATAGCGATGGTCCCGATCGTTCCGGATAATCGGTTCCCTACTGTATTAGGTAAAATTACATCTTGCTTATGATTAAACAAAATTAAAATAACTTCTGATATTGAACAAGACTCGTAATGTTCGTTTATTAGACTTGTGTTAATTAGACTCGTAATTCAAAAACTGCGCCAGCAACTCCGTATATATTGGTATTAAAAAAAATAATTTTTGGAATGGATCAAAGAAACCAGGATATGTAAATAGAGGATGAGCTTATAAACGTTCAGTTGAAAAATTTCATTGATATAAACATTTATAGATATAACCAACCCATAAGTCCTACCTGCTGACAGTACATAACATGGTAGCAAAATAACATTTAAGATTATGCTAATTTAATTTTGATAGCACATAATTTTCCCAACAAGGTTATCAGGCTTTATGCAGTTTTTTTTTAACTGTTTATGTAACTTAGCTACCAAAATTATTACCAATTCAGTTTATGAAAAATGAAAAATCTACTAAAAATGAGAAGTTGGCAAATATGTATATTGATATAAAATATGAATGCAGTTTGGTTCTTAGACAAATAAAAGTTAGTACACTCTAGTACATGCCTGGCAACTTTTTGAGGATGATCTGAATGATAAGTGACAGTAAACTTAAAATTGAATAACAGTCACATGCAGAAATACATTCTTTAGTTTGTAAAAGCTAAAATGCTCCATTTTATAGTTGTCATACTCTTATATCCTAAGTAAAATCATTTTAAATTAAATCAGAAAAATAAATAGAAAGCATAGGTTTTACTACTACTTTAAGTATAAAAATAAAATTGTATGCAAAATTACTCAAAAGTATCTATCTTTGTAGCTAAATGTTTTTTTGGAAGATATGTCTCTATCTGCTGGTTTTACATACACATAATATGATTATTAATGTGATAGTTACATATTAACCAATCAACCATTTTTTTCCTTCAAAACATCACCTTGGCACCAATATTTCATAAATTATGACACCGGTACAATGCAAGTCAAGCCAACTCAGTCTATCCTTATTCTGTTTTAACATTTTTTTTTTTTTTTTTTGCTGAATGAATGAAATGGTCAAAATTTTGAATTTACCTACCACAGCAGATGATGCAGTGGCATATTTTTTAAATCATAGAATCTTTACATAAAAAAATTTTAAAAAATGAGTAAATGGATACATGTCGTGTCTGTATTTGAAAACAGATAAAAGGAATGCCATGTCAAAGGTTGCAAGAAATGTTTTGCAATTTGGAATGACAGGTGGTTCCAAGAATCCAAAATTCCATTTGTAACAGCACTCATCTTTACTAACAGCTGGTAAAAATAACATAAAAAACAAATTTGGCATGGGGTTGGTGAAAATGGTTAACTGAATAATAAGAAAGTAGATATAAGGAAGGAACTACTATAATTTTTTTTTACTTAAAAAATATCTAAATATCTTTTTCAAATCTTGACCTAAAGAACAAAGATTTAAAAAATTATTGCAGATTAACTAATTAAATAAAATTAACCTCTCACTGAACTTTAAACCAGAAAGTAGTTTTGCACAACATATGTTTTAATAAACACTACCACCCACTGTATAGTAGATAGCATAAAGTACATAGTTAATAATTAGTATATTGGCAATAATTAAAAACTTTCATGTGACTATCATGTATTCAGGTCACATTATGAAACCATGGCAAATCTGAATTTTGATGTTTTATTTATAAATTTTTTTAATTAAAAAAGCGATGGCAAAATTTCTCTGGAAAAAGGATATTTCCTACGAAAAGGAGCTTATTGGTTAANCAACAAGGCATTATGGTCTGGGGTGCCATTTCCTTTGACAGCCGGACCCCTTTGGTCGTCATTAGAGGTACACTTACTGCACAGCGGTATGTCGACGACATCCTAAGACTTGTTTTGCAACAGTTACTTTTGCAGCCCCCTGGGCTGGTTTTTCAGCAGGACGATGCCAGACCACATACGGCACGTGTTGCTATGAACTATCTGCAAGCTAGTCAAACTCTTCCTTGGCCTGCCAGATCACCAGATCTCTCTCCCATTGAGCATGTCTGGGATATGATGGGAAGGCGATTGCATTTGGCATGGAATGTTGATGAGCTCGTTCGACAATTGGATCAAATTTGGCAGGAAATACCGCAAGAGACCATCTGGGAGCTTTATTGGTCTATTCCGCGCAGTGTGGCAGCTTGTATCCAGGCTAGAGGCGGGTCAACACCTTATTGAATTTGTTACTGTAACTCTGCAATAAATTATTCAATTGTTCTGAAATTTTAATCATTTACCATTCTGTACATTGTCTTCCTATCCCCCAATTTTTGTTTCAATCGGACAACTCCTTCTTGGTGCGTCGATTTTTTTGTTATAGAGTGTATAGATATATATCTATATGATTATAAAACATGAGCATTTGTCTGAAATTTAATGTATATATAAGTTGATCTGAAGGTAAATATATGTTGATCCTAACTTGATATTTAAGTCAATAATACAGTTTTTAATCTTATTGCAAAAGAAGAAGAGATAGATAATGAACAATTCAGTTAATATTATAGAAAAAATGGTGCAGTAAGTTCAGGAAAAAAGAAAACTGGGAACAATTAATAATTTAATGTATTAAAAGTGGTCATTTAACAGTTCTGTTAGGTTTAGTGTTAAGCTGCAACTCCACTCTCAAAATTTATAAATACAAGACAGAAACATTTTACCATATAAAACAAGGGGAAATATAAATAATTTTCCTTACTCTTCTTAAACTCAGTAGATCATAACAATGAAAGAAAAATGCATAATTTATGAGGGAACATTTGAATCCAACCAGAATATAAATATCTAAAGCTGCAGAAACTACAACATACAAAAAAACCTCCTACCAACAACAAACGCTTTTAGGCAAAGAATCTTATGACCAAGTGAAGAAAAAAAGTTCCCCAATGAGCACAATTACTTACCGCCAATAACTCCAACGATTACAACTCCAATAATGACCATAATAATTATCATCTGAAAAAATAATTAAATAAATTTCAATTGCACAAGTAATCTACAATAAACATAATTACTTTATAAAAACATTTTACATTTATTAATAGCATTTAATGGAGAATAAATGAAAACCTATTCAATAATGGTTTTTGAACTGCAAAACTTAATTTTTAGCAGTAGAATGTTTTCTGGAAATTTAATTTCAGAAAAATTTGAGTGGCAGATTTAACAGTTAACACTTGCGCCGCTGATTTTGCCCCAGCAAGAGATAAAATTTTTCCTAACAGTTTGTGCTAATAAAACAGTTTAACTGGTAGCAAGATGCAAGAAAATTATTGAATAGATGCATATTATTGAAATATTTTTGAGGAAAATATATTTTTAAACTAAATAGCACATAGTTTAATATAAAAAACATAGCGTGAATTTTAAAAATTAAAATTGCTGCTAAAATAAGATTTAATTAGTGATTACCACTCTTCAAAGAAAAAAACAGCATAACCGTCAGTACAACGTTAGGTGTGAACGTGTTAACCACATACATAAATATGTTAACTTGTAGAGAAAAAAAAAGGGTTCAGAATATTTAAGGTTGTTTCTTAATGTATAGGAAATCCTTACCTTAATATTCCGGTCAAGAAATAAGTAAAAATTAGCAATTATTATTCCTTGACAAAATGTGGCCCACGCGTATTTTTAAGAAAATACCTGTCAGGCCATGTACACTGCTTTTAAGTGATTATATTGTGATATGAAAATGCGACTACTACCAGATTAATTAAAATAAATTTTAAAAAATTCTATAATAAAAATTAAATTTTAAATAAATATTCAGTAATTTCTTAAAACATTGCCAATATTTTAGTGTTATATAATATTTTACACTGTTTAAACAGAAAGTTCAGGGTCTGTCATATTGGCCCTAACCCTTATTTAATGCAAATAAAGAAACTTGTTTTACTTATTTCCTGCAAAACTTGTTCTTTGGAGATAGGGCTTTCTATTTTATGGTGGCAGTGATGCACAATATATTGTTTTGAAACAACAGTTAGTAAGTGGTGTAAAATTTGAAAACCAAATTCAACTTGTTTTCCAAATTCAACTTTTAAAATATGCCAGTGTTTTCGCATATTTTAAAGAAACAAATAAGTGTAGCATTTGTATAAATTAGAAGTACTATTACATTAACATCTATAAATGGTTAATATTACTGTCTGAAAATCAACAAAAAAATACAAATAAAATATTTCCAGCATGTTAAGCTTTCAAGAACAGTAGTCTTCACAGTTAAATAAAAATATGATTTTGGCACAATTTAACTAACAAAAAAAAAATTACAAAACAGAAAAGGCTTATTTCTTAAAAATATAAAAGTAAAACAATAACAAATATTCTTCAGTTACCTTGCAGTTTTTCCACCAAAATTTCCTCTTCAGTTTTCCAGCCTGTTGTTCAAATTGTGAGGCACCTTGTTGTAGGGCTTCTGCATAAAGATCAAGTAAATGATATATTAGAAAACACTTCTGTAAAAAAAGTATTGCCAAAGATAAAGGAATGCTTTTTTTAATTGACATCAGAAGAATCTTGACTAACAAGAGTTTGTTTAAAAAAAATAATGTTTATCCATAACAATTTTTGCGTTTAAAATTGAAAAGAAAATTAAGATCAAAAGCATACTATCATTTAGTTCACTACCACTGATAAATAGATTTCACATTATATACAATATTGTAATACAATACAATATTGTAAATAAAACAGTAAAAAATAAACAGTAAAAATGATATATAAATTAAGGAATTTTATGAAAACGGAATTTAATTTTTAAAATTAATGTAAGCATTGTAAAATATGTAAGCATTGAGGCATATTTAGTATAGTTATGTAAAATGTTATTCAATTCTGCAAAACAATATAAAAAATTGTTCATTTTTAGAAGTTTAGATGTCATAAGTACTCTAAAATGAAAAGAATTGTTGGCACACATTTTTATACATTTTTTTCTTTTCTTTCTAATTTTTAAAACTTAATTAAAATCATAAATTATGGTATATTTCTGAAAAATTATCTCAAAATTATTCAGCATAAAAAATAAAACAATCATTTAGTAAATATGTAAAGAAAATGCTTTGAATTGACTAGCATTCTGAAACATATTCACTATGCATGCATATATATATATATATATATATAAAAACACGGTAGAAGTCTTGATAATTTGAGGTAGATGGAACCGAGCCTACCTCGAACTTTTGAAAACTCGAATTATCAAAAAACTTAAAAAATATTTAAATGAATGAAAACAAAGCAATTTTCAAATTTCAATATTTAATTGAAAAATACATTTAAAGAAAAGTTTACTTACATTTGAGGATCAAGGTACATTTACTGCATTAAACCAAATTATAATATACATTACATTACTGCATTAGATAAATTATCTAATGTTTTTTGTTTAAACACACTATTCACATGTTTCAGTGTTTAAGACACAATCTAAGTTTTTAACATTAAGTTCCTCAACATTTTGTCGTAGTAATCGTAAAAAAAAAACAATCATAATAAGCATTCCAAAGGTTGTGTGTGCATTGGTCATTATTTGGTAGAAAGACTGACTATTTTTCCTTAGCTCGGATTTATGGAAAACTCGAACAACCGAGACTCAATTTATCGAGACTCTACAGTCGATATATATACATATATATATATATTTTACAATTTAACATTTGAAGATGAAATTTCAAATCCAAGCATTTTTTTAAAAAGTTAATTTGAATATCTATATTGATAGTTGATTTCCAGCCGTCACTAGGGATGAAACCTCAACCTTCACAATAGCGAGTGTCTCGACCATTCACTAATTAAGAAGTAAATATATCAACAATGAATATAACATTAATGTGCTCTGTAAAAAATTTTGTAGCTTCACAAAAATATTTAAAACCTAGATATTTACAACTAACACGAAAAGAGAGAGAAAAATGTGAATGTTTAAAAATATCTAAAATAATTTAAAATATAATAGAAAAATAATTTTGTCTATTAACCCTTTGACATAGACATTTGATCAGAAAAAATATATATAAAGAGGTGTCTTCCATTATATATTTTTTTTTCCGATGCTCTAATTACAAGCAGAACATATTTTGGTATTTTTTAATTATAAAAACAGTCTCATAATAACTAAAAAAAATCTGCTAAGATTATCGGAATTATATTTGTACTGTAATAAAAAATCCAAAATATATAATATGTAGTTTGAAATTTTTCTTTCCTTTATATTCAAAAATATCAGTAAATGATTTCGTAAATTAAAGAAATTTCAATGATGAATAACTGATGAATAACAATGATCAAATAACTGCAAATTCGAAAAATTATTGTTAGGAAGTAAGCCATGCTTGGAATATTCTACCTGTAACACACAAAAAGACATTGGTGTCTCATGGTGTATTTTATAACCATAAATTATTAAAATGCTAAACATAATATGTTTCAGTTATTTTGACCTAAATTAATAATAAAAGGGAAAACGCATATGTTTAATCAGAATTTAGTGCCAAAGGATTTAGAAAACAGGAATACTAGCTAGATGTTTTAACACCAGTTATAACACATGAATAAGTATTTATCAGGCCTAAACTTGCTTTCACTTGTGGTCTTTCTTGTTAAAAATCCATTTTTCATGCCTAGTGAAAAATTTCAACAAAGAGAATTTTCTATACAAATTGGCTCAGATCTGAAATGCTCAGTCATTCAAAAGTTTAAGAAAATAGTTTAAAGATTGTTATAAACAAACTTCATATACCAGCTCTATCATCCAGCTCAGATAACTTTTGATCCCTTTCTAGGACTTTTTCAACATTTGTACGCATAATGTCTACAACCTACAGTAAAAAAAAAGTTATAGGCTTAGTTCTAATTGATTTATTAATATGATATCAACAAACACAAAACAAATATTCCTTCTGGCGTAAGACATTTAATAGATCAATGCTTTTCCTGAAGAGCCTTAAATAATATATCACAGCTTGCTGCCAGAAGGGTTAATAATTAAGAATCAATACAAATATAAAACAAATATAATACAATTGCCGTATTTAATACCATAACATAATTGTAGTTAAAATGTTGTCAATATTCCTTTTATTTTTTACCTTGATAAGATCATTTTTTTTCAACAGTAAAATTTAATATGTAAAATATAACAGAAAAAAATTATATACAAAAATATGCTAGAAAAATATACTCCTTTGACTATGAATCACATAAAGGACTCTCAAGCATGATGCTGAAAACAGTCTTTAATAGATGATGACTGAGGACATATTCTTATCTGAAGAAAACCTGGGAACCAATATTATCCCTCTAATATTAGTGGAAATTATCACTATGGTCAAGGTGGTATGATGGTCTGGGCAGGCATCCAGGCAGGGGGGCGTAATAACATTCATGCGTTTGACAGAGGTACTCTGACAGGTCAGCCATAAATAGAGGAGGTCAGAGGATATTCAATGATTAGAGTATAAAAGGGTGTCACATGGGCGCCAAGGAGAGACCCTTGGTCATTCAATTTCAGCTCCAATAACCATTGATGAGCTCAAGGGAGTGCCTCAGTGCAACAGTGGGTGTGGTTACAAGAATTGATAAGTCGAAACCCGGTTANATATACCAACAATTTCAACCACTTCAATGATTCCATTCCTTCTTCTAACACTACATCATGAAACTCACCTATTTTTGAAAACTTTTCTTTCAGGAATGGGATTTCAAAAATTAAAGAAAAAGAGATACACAAAGAGGTGAAATAAAAAAAAAATGAAACAGACTGCTATTAGTTACCTAATTATAGCTTAAACATACCTACTTGTCTAATTCAAAACCCCATTGTAGATAATTTTTACAAATTTCGTAAAGGTGAAACCACGAGAGACAGCAAGGAAGTAAAATAATTCTGGGCATCACATGTACAAGTAAGCTGTTAGAAAGAAAAATATAATTAATTATAATTATCTTTTTTTGACATTATAATTTTATGCAACTAATTCATAATCTAAATGAAACAGAAGTCGCAGAAAATCAAACATTATTGAATCAAAGGATTTCTCATTAATTTTAAAAAGAATTATTTAAACCACATTAATTTCAATTCTTAATAACTTTAAAAGACTAAAAATTCTTTAAAATTATTAGTTGCACACAGTTGATAAAGTATCACCAGAATGTAAAAAAATTTTTTGAAATTTATCTAATAAAATGAGTTATAATAACACCACCTAGTTTACAGCACTAATAAAGTTTCTGAAAAAAAACAAAAAAAACACTAGATTTCAGATAATGTATGCATATGAAAATGTTTACAATGATAATGTTTTCATTATTAAATATTGATATAATTTATGCAATTTGTAAATGAATTCTTCATTTTATATTATTCTCTATAATTTTAAAAGTCAAGAAAGTAAACTTAAAATAGTTAGAAAGAATTTTAATAAATTAATTTTAATGTAAATTTATGTTAGGTAAAATTAAATTTTGCTTATGATTAAACAAAATTAAAATAACTTCTGATATTTAACAAGACTCGTAATGCTCGTTTATTAGACTTGTGTATTGTTAATTAAGTCAAAAAATGCACCACCAACTCCGTATATATTGGTATTAAAAAAATTTTTGGAATGGATCAAAGAAACCAGGATATGTAAATAGAGGATGAGCTTATAAACGTTCAGTTGAAAAGTTTCATTGATGTATGCATTTATAGATATAACCAACCCATAATTCATACCTAATGACAATACATAACATGGTAACAAAATAACATTTAAGATTATGCTAATTTAATTTTGATAGCACATAAATTTCTCAGCAAGATTATCAGGTCTTATACAGTTTTTTTTTTGTTAACTGTTTATGTAGCTTAGTTACCAAAATTATTACCAATTCAGTTTATGAAAAATGAAAAGCATAAAATTTACTACCACATTAAACATTCAAGAAAAATCTACCAAAAATGAGAAGTTGGCAAATATTGACATAGAATCTGAATGCAGTTTGGTGCGTAGACTAATAAAAGTTAGTACACTCTAAGTACATGACTGGCAACTTTTCATCTATTTGAGGATGATCTGAATAATAAGTGACAGTAAACTTAAAATTGAATAACAGTCACATGCAGAAAGGCATTCTTTAGTTTGTCAAACCTAAAACGCTCCATTTTGCAGTCGTCATACTTTTGTATATGTTTAATTTATTCATATGGGCAAAATATTTATTATTAAATTAAAGTTATTTTAAATTAAATCAGAAAAATTAATAGAGAGTATAAGTTTTATTACTACTCTAAGTATAAAAATAAAATTATATGCAAAATTACTCAAAAGTCAGTATCTATCTTTGCAAGCAAAATTTTTTTGGAAAATATGTCTCTATTTGCTGGTTTTACATCCACATATGATTATCAATGTGATAATTACATATCAACCAATCAACCATTTTTGCCAAAACATCATCTTGGTATCAATATTTCATTAATTATAACACAATGCAAGTCAAGCCAACTCAGTCCATCCTTTTTCTGTTTCAAAATTTTTTTTTTTTTTTTTTTGATTTTANTTTTTTTTTTTTTTTTTTTTTTTTTTTTTTTTTTTTTGCCAAATCAATGAAATGATCAAAATTTGGAATTTACCTACCACAGAAGATGATGCAGTGGTATACTTTTAAAATCATTACATAAAAATTAAAAAACGTGAGTAAATGGACATGTCATGTCTGTATTTGAAAACAGATAAAAGGAATGCAATGTCAAAGGTTGCAAGAAATGCTTCGCAATTTGGAATGACAGGTGGTTCCAAGAACCCTAACTTCCATTTGTAACAGCACTCGTCTTTACTAACAGCTGGTCTAAACAAATAACATAAACAGGGTGCGTAGCCAAATCTGTCAAAAAAATAAGCACCTTGAAAGCACTTTTTAAGCACTCAAAAATTAAGCACTAAATACATTAACAAAACGCAAAATAATTTTCGAAGATCATGATAAAATAACTAGTTTCTGAGAAAGACCTTTCTTGATTATATTAGCCACCATAAAAAGATCGAGAGATTTTTCAGTTCGATTTTAGAGGGTGGAAAATGAAGTCTGAAATTGAGAATATCTTGCAAAATGCAGCAAAGTTGCACATGAGAGTGCAAGAATCTCACCAAACCCAGCTCAGTTGACACACATGCGGATTCACAAGTATTTCATCAAACATGTAACATGATTGGTGCAATCATACGTTTAGGACTGGCGGTACGCCAAAATGGATTGCAGTTGAATGAACTGTGAAAACGTTAAATATAACAATGCGAAAACCACGCTTTTGCATAATACGCAGCGAAATTCGACACGGTAAAGAAAAAAATCTCATTTTCGAAAAGGGAAAAATAAGCACTTTTTAAAAATACCCCATGAAAAATGCACCTTTAAGAGCTAAAAAACAAAAATTGAAAATAAGCACCTTTACGCACTTTTTAAAAACGCTACACACCATGATAAAAATCAAACTTGGCATGGTGATGGTGAAAATGGTTGACTGAATAATAAGAAAGTAGATATAAGGAACCATGATTTTTTTTTTTACTTAAAAAATATTTTCAAAAGCAGATCTATCAAATCTTGACGTAAATAACAAAGCTTTAAAAAATTATTGCATATTAACTAAAATTAACCTCTCACTGAAATTTCAGTTAGAAAGTTGTTTTACACAACATATGTTTCAATAAACACTACCACTGTATAGTAGATAAAAAAAAATATTTATGATTATAAAACATGAGCATTTGTCTGAAATTTAATGTATATAATGTTGATCTGAAGGTAAATATATGTTGATCCTCACTTGATGTTTAAGTTAATAATACTGTTTTTAATCTTATTGCAAAAGAAGAAGAGATAGATATTGAACAATTTAGATACTATTGAAAAAGTGGTGCTGTAAGTTCTGGAAAAAAGAAAACCGGGAACAATTAACAATTTATAGTCTCAAAAGCGGTCATTTAACCGTTCTGTTAGGTTTAGTGTTAAGCTGTGTTTCCACTCTCAAAATTTATAGATACACGACAGAAACACTTTACCACATAAAACATTAAAAGGGGAAATATAAATAATTTTCCTTACTCTTCTTAGACTCAGTAGATCATAAGAATGAAAGAAAAATTTAGAATTTAAGAGGGAACATTTGAATCCAACCAGAATACGAGAGAATGCTATCTAGAGCTGCAGAAGGTACAACATACAAAAACCCTCTTAGGCAAAGAATCTTATGACCAAGTGAAGGAAAAAAGTTCTTCAATAAGCACAACTACTTACCGCCAATAACTCCAACGATTACAACTCCAATAATGACCATAATAATTATCATCTGAAAAATTAATTAAATAAATTTCAATTGCACAAGTAATATACAATAAACATAATTACTTTATAAAAGCCCTCTACATTTATTATTAATAGCATTTAATGGAGAATAAATGAAAACTTATTCAATAATGGTTTTTGAACTGCGAAACCTAAATTTTAGCAGTAGAATGTCTTCTGGAAATTTAATTTCAGAAAGACTAGAGCGGCAGATTTTACAGTTAACACTTGTGCTGCTGATTTTGCTCCAGTGAGAGATAAACAGTTTAACTGGTAGCAAGATGCAAGAAAATTATTGAATAGATGCATATTATTGAAATATTTTTGAAGAAAATATAATATTCTTTCACTAAAATAGCACATAGTTTAATACAAAAAACTTAGCATGCATGTTAAAATTTAAAATTGCTGCTAAAATAAGATTTAATTATTGATTACCACTTTTCAAAGATAGAAACAACATAACCGTCAGTACAAGGTTGGCAGTGAACATGTTAACTGCATACATAAATATGTTAACTTTTAGAGAAAAAAAATTCAATTCGTTCAGAATAAAGATTTTTTCTTAATGTATAGGAAATCTTTACCTTTATATTCCGTACAAGAAATAAGTAAAAATTAGCAATTATTATTCCTTAAGAAAATGTGGCCCACGTGTATTTTTAAGAAAATACCTGTCAGGCCATGCACGCTGCTTTCAAGTGTTTATATTGTGGTATGAAAATGCGTAGCTAACTACTAACAGATTAAAAAAAAAAATTTTAAAAATTTGTAATAAATAAAAATTAAGTAAATTTTAAATAAATATTCAGTAATTACTTAAAACTATGAAATTTTTTTAGTTTTATATAATATTTTACACTGTTTAAATGGAACGTTCAGCGTCATATTGACCTTAATCCTTATTTAATGCAGGTGGAGAAACTTGTTTCACTTATATCCTGCAAAACCTGTTCTTAGGGGATAGGGCTATCTATTTTACGGAGGCAGTGATGCACAATATATTGTTTAGAAACAATAGTTAGTAAGTGGTGTAAAAATTGAAAGCAGAATTCAACTTGGTTTCTAAATTCAACTTTTAAAGCTTGCTGGAGTTTTTGCATACTTTAAAGAAACAAATGAGTGCAGCATTTGTATAAACTGGAGTACTGCTACATAAATAAATGGTTAATGCTGTTGATGATAGTATTTATCATGATAAGTCTGAAAATCAACATAAAAATACAAATAAAATCTTTCCAGAAGCACAGTAATCTTCACAGTTAAATAAAAATATATGATTTTGGCACATTAACTAATAAAAAAAAATTATAAAACAGAAAATGATAAGAATATGAAAGTAAAATAACAACAAATATTCTTGAGTTACCTTGCAGTTTTTCCACCAAAATTTCCTCTTCAGTTTTCCAGCCTGTTGTTCAAATTGTGAGGCACCTTGTTGTAGGGCTTCTGCATAAAGATCAAGTAAATGATATATTAGAAAACACTTTTGCAAAAAAAAGTATTGTCAAAGATAAAGGAATGCTTTTTTTTAAAAATTTTTAATTGACATCAGAAAACACTTGACTAACAAGAGTTTGTTTTTAAAAAAAAATAATGTTTACCCATAACAATTTTTTAGTTTAAAATTGGAAAGAAAATTAAGATCAAAAACGTACTATTTTTTAGTTCACTACCACTGATAAATAGATTTCACATTATATACATATAAAAGCTAGGGGCTATGCTTATGCAATATTTAAATTAGAAGCCAAATTTTTTTTTAAATTAAAAAACAGCTTCTGAAATCATGAAACAAAAAATTAAAACTACTTTAAAGAACAATTAGATGGAGAAAAAAAGATATCACCCAGAATAACTTTTGTTTTAAAGATCAGATTTTAATGTACTAAAAGCCAATCTTAAAAGTTTGAATAAATAAATTATTAGATAAAAATTCAACAATAAAGCTATTAAAATACTTTAGCTATCATATACTCAAATTAAGCTATTTAATTGCTGCTAACTATTAATCAAATTACGGAATCAGACACAAACTTATTTTCTCTGAATATACCTATCTTTATTCTCCCCCTCACCAATTTAGATTTTTGCTGATGAAAATATGGGGTAGTAATAATCATGAAAATATGGTACAAATAGTTGAGCTGGGAAAGTTAGTAAAAGTAATAAAATTAAAAAAAAAAGGAAAAAAAAAGATCAGATTTTGAAATTCTCATTTCTTATAACTTTTGACCATTTTTCTTTAGGATTTTCAGAATGTATTTTGGCAAAGAGAACTAAAATAAAATTCTCATTTCTTGAAAAAAAAGCTTTTGCTATTTACCACTTTTGAACATATAAAGTCTATAAAGAATAAGTAAAAAACATCTTATTAAGCAGTTCTAAAGATAAAAAAACAAAACAAGAAAGAATATCAAATAAAATACTGATCTTTAGGCATACAAACTTAATAAATAAAATTAGTGTGACATTAATACGAATGATTGAAATGTTTTAAAATTGTTTAGTCTTATTCAAAGGGTTTCTTCTCTGTGCTTACTTTTCTATAATGTAAAAATTTTCTCTATTCAGATAACTTAAATTAGCAGTAAAAAATGATAAATAAAACAAGGAATTTTATAAAAAAAGATATTTCATTATAAAATTAATACTTTTAAAAATACGTAAACATTAAGGTATGCTTAGTATAGTTATGTATAATGTTATCCTATTTCAGTAAAACAATATAAAAATTTGTACATTTTTTTAAAGTTTAGATGTTATAAGAATTAAGGAAACACCCTTACATAAAAGGAATTGTGAGCACAAATTTACTACCGATTTTTTTCTTTTCACTTTTACTTTTAAATTATCAAAATTTGATTTTACTCATGAATTATGGAATATTTCTGAAAAATTTATAAATATTATTCAGCATAAATAATAAAACAATCATACTTTGAATTAATTAATATTCTAAAACATATTTATATATATAGTAGAGTCTCGATAATTTGAGGTGGAGGGAAAGACCCTACCTCGAACTTTCGAAAACTCGATTTATCGAAAAACTTAAAATTTAATAAATATTTAAATGAATGGAAACAAAGCAATTTTCAAATTTCAGTATTTAATTGAAAAATATATTTAACAAAAAAATATGCTAGAGGATCAGGATATATTTACTACGTTAAGCCAAGTTACAACATTCATTATATTACTGCTTAAAATTAACTGTCTAGTGTTTTTTGTTTAAGCACACTATTCACAAGTTACAGCGTTTAACACACAATATCGCTTTTACACATTCCAGTTTCTTAACATTCAGTCATAGTGATCATCGTAAAATTAATCATGATAAATGTTATACGTGTTGTGTGTACGTTGGTCATTATTTGGGAGCAAGACTGACTATTTTCCACTAG
This sequence comes from Parasteatoda tepidariorum, assembly GCF_043381705.1. Classification (NCBI taxonomy): domain Eukaryota; kingdom Metazoa; phylum Arthropoda; class Arachnida; order Araneae; family Theridiidae; genus Parasteatoda; species Parasteatoda tepidariorum. Next base: position 63,363,957 of record NC_092209.1, read on the forward strand.
CTCGGATCTATGGGAAACTCAAAACGAACTTGAATTATCGAGACTTTACTTTATGCATATATACACACACACACATATACATTATTTTTTTACAATTTAACATTTTAAAATAAAATTTCAAATCTAAGCATTTTTTAAAAAAAATATTAATTTGTGATAGTTGATTTCAAGTCACCCCTAGGAATAAAACCTCAGGCTTCACACTAGCTGAGTGTCTTGACCATTCAGTAATTGTGACACAAATGTGTCAACAATGAATATAACATTTATGATCTCTGTAAAAAAATTCATTAGCCTCAGAAAAATAATTAAAAACTATATTTACAACTAACACTAAAAAAAAAATTTTAAAAAATTAAAAAAAGAGAGAGAGAGTAGAAATATGAATGTTTAAAAAATGTCAAATAATTTAAAATATATAGAAAAACAACCCTTTGACACAGTTGAGACACCGGTGTCCCCCTTTAAATATATTTTTTCTGATACTCTAATTACAAGTAAAAATTTATTTTAGCATTTTTTAATTATAAAAACAATCTAATAAAAACTAAAAAAATCTGTTAGATTATCGGAATTATATTTGTGCAGAAATATAAAATCGAAATTATAGTATGTAGCTTGAAATTATTCTTTCATTAATATTAAAAAATATCAGTAAATGATTTTGTAAATTAAAGAAATTTAATGATGAAGAACTGTTTCTTTTAGATCAAATAACTGAAAATTTGAAAAATTAAGTGTTTGGAAGTGAGCGGTGTTTTGAACATTCTACCTGTAGCACAGATAAAGACATTGGTGTCTCATGCTGTATTTCATAACCAAAAATTAATAAAATGTTAATTATAATATGTTAAATTTATTTTGACCTAAATTAATACAGAATAAGGAAAAAAGTACAGTGAAACCTGTTTTTGCGTGGTCCTTTTTTATGCAATTTTGTTTTTGTGCAATTGGTTTTGTGCGATTTTATTTTTGTGCGATTTATTTTTATGCGGTATATGAATCTTAGCGGCATTAGCACCAGTTCAATGTTTCCTATCAATGTGCATATAGATGTTGTGGACGAACACTAATTGTGTGGTCTCCTTGACAACGATGTATCTGGACTTCACGATGCTCTGTTTATTTATTTTCATTAGTTCATTTATTATCAACTCCATTTTCTCTTCTGTTTAAAATTTATTCTATGCTAAACAAGTTGAAGTAAAACAGTAAAAAATCGTCTGCTGTGTTAAAATACTTTGTATTTTAAAATTAAACCATTATTTTTATTTTGTAAATTCGCGTCTGCGCGTATCTCAAATACTATACGCTTCATATTCAGAGTTTTATACACGATTCATGTGATTAAGGATTCATTTTATAGTGAGATTAAAGGTAAATAAATTAATTACTTTTGTTTCTATTTATATGTAGTTTTTATGATTTTTATTTAGTTTTTTAATCATAAGTACTCCCTTAAATGGACAAGAATTACCGGAATCTATTACAGCAGATAAAATATATGCAGAGATCCAGGGCCGGATTTAAGCTTGGTGGGGCCCTAAGCTACTGAAAATGATGGGGCCCTTATAAGTTCAATTCCATTTCTATACACCTAAAGTAAACTGTCATTACTTTTTATTGTTGAGTATAAACACTACATTATTAAAAAATTTGATAATATTAATTTATTGTTCAATACAGGGTGTCCCTGACCCATTTTGATGTTTAATAACTCATAAAATAATAAACATAGATTAAAATTAATAACATAAATGGTTAGATAGACTCAAAAAGTTTCATGACCCTTGTCAATGAACTTCCACGTGTGCCCCCTTCGTCGCACGGAGAATATCAAGTCGATAGTCAATTTCACGCCAGGTAGCGGCAAGCATGTCGACATCCACAGACGCTATTGCGGTTGTAATTCTGGCTTTTAGGTCATCAATGTTCGACACGATCCTCCTCGCTAAACATTGTCCTTTATAAATCCCCAAAGAAAGAAGTCCAGCGGCATTATATCAGCTGATCTGGGTGGCCAAGGAATTGGACCTCCTCGCCCAATCCATCTTCCAGGAAAATGGTCATTCAAAGAAGTAAGAACGATGATACCCCAATGAGGTGGTGCACCATCTTGTTGCAAAAAGACATGTGGCTGAAGCTCTTCTAGTTATGGAAATACGAAGTTTTCCAACATGTCTAAGTATACGACTGATGAGATTATCTTTTCTGTAAAAAAAGAAAGGCCCAATGACTCGGTCGTGCATTAGTCCACACCACTTTGTGTCTCACGGTATTCATGGGGGCTTTCAGATCCCCATATGCGCACATTATGATAATGCCAGAAACATGAAAGGATGCTTCGTCGGAGAACATTATGCGCTTCAAAAAATCAGCAGCATCTTCTACCCTTCCTACCATATCTGTTGCGAACGCCATCCTCTTAGGCCTATCGTCCGGTTCCAAACCTTGAACAATTTGAACTTTGTATGCATGTAGTCTTAATTGTTACTTAATAAACTTATACACCGTCGAAATTGGCATATCCAATTCTCTTGCCACTGATCTCACAGATCTACTGAGATTGTCTAAAAATGCCTGTCTGACATGCTTAACGTCAAAATCACTTGTGCAGGGACGTCCGGAATGTTTCTTATCTGCGATACTTCCAGTTTCTAGAAAATTCTTCTTCCACTGCAAGATGCTGCCTTTGGATGGAGGATCTTTTTGGTAAATTCATCTGCAATTTCTCTGTGCTTGCACTATCGATTTCGTTTCTATGAACCACCATAAAATCTGTGCTTTCTCTTGTGGTGTATGCATTCTCCTTAATATCCGCTCGAATAAAACATCACATAGAAAAGTACTACATAGAACAAACACATCAAAAGTAAACATAACATTGCAATAGTTGCCAAAAACAAAAGAGAGAAAAATGCAATTAATAAGCAGACGATATTTAGAAAAGTACAGATATTTAGACTGGAAAATGAAATTATCTGAAATTAACCACACG
>NC_092209.1:63368029-63382931 GCF_043381705.1 Parasteatoda tepidariorum
TATTAATTTGTTTGCGACAGTTAATTTGTATACCTCTTTTACTACATTTTCGAGGAGTTTAAAAATATAATATTGAGGATTTTAACTGAAATGAAATTTGCTTTTTTTGTATGCCTCTTTTATTACGTCATCATCACACCCACACGCAACTGTCTACTCTAAATAATGCTATATAGAATGAGATAGCAAAACAAACGTGTGTAGTTATTTAAATTCTTATTCAAAAGTATTAGTTAATTTTTTTTTTGAACTGACAATTTCTGTCCTTTTTTTAGATATTTTAAAATGCTATTTAAAACTGCTGTATATCACATGAAAGCGTTAAACATATCATTTGTACAATTTTAGAGTAAAATAAAAGGGAATTCTGATCCTTAGAAACAGATATTAAATAGTCTGATAATCGAATGATGGGGCAAAAAAAAAACTTTTTTACCTTTTAAACTAAAAAATTGTTTATTTATATATAATTTTTTAATACTCAAATTGCTTGAAAGATGATATGATATGATGTTCCCTTCTAATGACAACGAAGTTTTTTGTTTTATTCAGTCATTTATTTATATTTATTATGTCCGACAATGTAAAAAAGAAAAAAAATGCATTTTGGGCTTCTGAGGGCCCCAGCTCCGAATAAAACTTTAAAAAAAGAGGGGGGAAGTAGGATCTGGGGGCCCTTGTCATCTCGGGGCCCCAAGCTACAGCTTATTTAGCTTATACGTAAATCTGGCCCTGCAGAGATCCATATTTCGAAAAAATTGGAAACGCATTTTCGTAAAATAGATACCAATGCGGAAACACGCTTAAAATTCCAAAAAGAGTTGAGATCATGCATGTCTCACTATCGTGACGTTTACAAGCAATTGACCAGTCGACCGTCTTCACAAAAACTGATCACTGACATTATGGTACCAAAAAACAAGTCAATTGAAATCCTATCTTGAAGCGACGAAAGCGATTTTAAACCAATTCATCACAAGAAGATGCACGTTTTGGATTACGACGAATAGCAGCAAACTATTTAATGTATAATTTGAAAACTTCTCCATGTATATGTACATTGAAGAATTAAATATTTTTAGAATTTCTTTAGGTCTAATTTAATTATTTATTTTAATTGAAAGCATTCTCTCATCTATTTCATGAATTATTGATGTATTTTCTGAGTCCGACTTTTCTTATGCTGTCCCTAACCATCACATCAAAAAAAATTTAGGTTGTATATCGTACAAAGTTGTTATTATATGTAAGAATTTATAAAATTTTCAAAAAATTTTTTTGTACAATTTCTTTTATGCGGTCCCTATCTACCGCACAAAAAAAGGTTTTACTGTATAATATATTGAATAAAAATTCTATGTCAAAGGATTTAGAAAACAAGAATACTACCTAGATGTTTTAAAACCCGTTATCTCAAATGAATGAGTATTTATCAGACCTAAAATGTGCTTTCACTTGTGGTTTTTCCTGCTAAAAACCCAGTTTTTATGCGGTGTAAGAAATTTCAACATCGAAGAGAAATTTCTATACAAATTGGTCCAGATGTAAAATGCTCAGTCATTCAAATGTTAAAAAAATAGTTTAAAGATGGTTATAAACAAACTTCACGTACCAGCTCTATCATCCAGCTCAGATAACTTTTGATCCCTTTCTAGGACTTTTTCAACATTTGTACGCATAATGTCTACAACCTACAGTAAAAAAAAAAAGTAAAGTTAAAGGCTTAGTTCTAATTGATTTATTAATAAGATATCAACAAACACAAAATAAATATTCCTTCTGGCATAAGCTATTTAATAGATCAATGCTTTTCCTGTAGAGCTTGGAGGAATATATAACAGCTTGCTGCCAGAAGGGTTAGTAATTAAAAACTAATATAAATATATAACAAATATAATACTAAGATTGCCTTATTACATACCATAACATAAATGTAGTTAAAATGTTGTGTCGAAATTCCTTCTTTTTTTTCAGCATGATAATAGTTTATCTTTTTTTTCAACAGTAAAATTTAATTTGTAAAATATAACAGAGAAAAAAATTACATACAAAAATGTACTAGAAAAATACAATATAAGTATATGCCTAGGTGGCCTGTATGCTAGGCCCGCTGTAGTTCATGTCCTTTTCACCGTGAACCACGTAAAGGACCGTCAGGCATGATGCTGAGAACACCTGTCTTTAACAGAGGATGATTAAGGCCATGTTCTTATCTGAAGAGAATCTAGGAATTGATATTGGCCATCTAACATTAACGAAAATTATCACCATGGTCAAAGAGGTATGATGGTCTAGGCAGACTTCATAGCAGGGCGAGGTACTAACCTTCATGTGTTTGACAGAGGTACTCTGACAGGTTAGCGGTAAACAGACAAGATTGGAGGATATTCAATGAATAGAGTATCCAAGACTGTCACATGGGTGCCAAGGAGAGACCCGTGGACATTAAATTTCAGCTCTACTAACCATGGATGAGCTCAAGGGAGTGTCTTGGTGCAAAAGTGGGTGTGGTTAAAGGATTGATAAGGACCCCCGAAACCCTGTTGGAAAAAAAACCGCCGAAATAAAATATGAAACACCAATGCAAGAGTTTTGTAGCTGTTAAGAAGCCATCATATACCCTATTAAACATGTTTTTCTTGACTGTCGTGGTGTTGGTCAGCTGCTGTGCTTGACAAGCGACCAGTTTATTTATTGAGCGTACATGTTATGCCCCTATTTTGTTTTATTTGCTATGTTAGTTTTTTATTACAAAGAAGAAAAAATCCATCTGTCCCATCGAACGGTTTCACCAGTGTATTTTCATAATCATAAGCCTCTTTATGGTTATAAAATTAAGATAAAAACATCAATCTTAAACACATGAAAAATTTAACTCAATATAATATAATCAGGGGTACATTCTTTAACAATTTCCAGTTCACTGGCAGAAGTAAAACCATAATTTTAAAGTTATTAGAATTTTTTTTTTCAAGAAAAAAAAGAAAAGAAAGGGAAAAAATTAAAAGAAAGGGAGAAAAAGAAACAAAAGAAAGGGGCAAAAAAGAAAAGAAAGGGGCAAAAAAGAAAAGAAAGGGAAAAGAAGAAAAGACAGGGGAAAAAAAAGAAAAGAAAGAGGGGGAAAAGAAAAGAAAGGGAAAAGAAAAGAAAGGGAGAAGAACAGACAGGGGGAAAAAGAAAAGAAAGGAAAAAAATTAAAAGGGGGGGGAAAAAGAAAAGAAAATGAGTTTAGATCAAATGTTCGCCTCTTGATAAAAGTTACTTTCATTTACTTAAAAAACTGTTTTATTTTTATGAAAATTTAAAAATACAAAAAATGTATATTAAGATCAAATTTACTTCAAAGCCAACTAATTTGCAACTTTCATAGGAACTGTCTTATTTTTTGTTATAGCTGCATTTTTTCACGCAATAATGAAAGATTTTTGAAATATTCTTTTTCCGTTTTCATTTAGATTTTAAGAATCACAAATCTCAATAGGAAAAATATTTACAAAAAAAAACATATTACATATTTAACAAGGACCTGCACTTCAGAAAGATTATTTGAGGAGATTAAAGACATGATTTTTAAAAATCTAAAGAAAAACCTAATTAAAATAAGGTAATTTGCATTGAGTTTTACAAACAAATTCTGATAATAGATCAGATTCCTAAAATACAGATGTTATAGTTCCTCCCCGTGATAAAAAACTTACATTAATTTTAAATACTTTTTATTTAAATCAAACACTTTTGAAAACAATAACCTTTCAGCTCAGATGAGCTTACATTTCTTTAAAAATATACAAGATAGTTTTCCTACAGCATTAGCAGATAAATAAAAATTTATTTATCTAAATTTTAAAGTATTTCATTACCTCATTAACTTGGGCTTGAGTTTGTTGTAACCTTCTAGATGCAGCTTGATGCTGAGGATTTGGAGGTTTAGGTGCATCACCACCTTCAGCGGCACCTTCTTGACCTTCCGCTGGAGGTGCAGCTTCAGTTGCAGACCTAATAATTGTTATTAAAATAAGAATCATGCTTCAATTAAAAAAAACAATTCTGAAAGTGCCCTTAAATTCAAAATTTTATATTAAGGGCAGAGTACAATGTGTTATATGATGTGGATGCTGTGTTAACAGGTATTTAAAACGACCTAAATAACTATGCACCAATCATCTACGACAAAGCTCAAAATGTCTGCTCTCGACAGCTCTTTTGGTACTAGCAATACGTCTTCTCCTTTTAATGTTACTTTCACAAGTAGAAATGACATCTTACGATTATGGAAACTTGTAGAGAAGCAATGCAAGTATTATATTATCTACTAGTTGAATATCCGTTCTTCGTAGGGGTGAAACACTACAAAATCATGCAGAAACCTAAGACAAACACAAATAATAAAGCTGAAATAAGTTTTTTTCTTTTATTATTATTGGTTGCCTTCATGATGGCTTTACATGATTAGAGAAAGCAAAACATGCACTTAGTTGTTCAAATAAAGAATAACTTTATTCGATATCATCTGCCATAATGCTGTTGCTCTAGACAACTCACGATATTTAAAATTTACCACAATCAAGCTACCTTCTCTAGTACTTATATCTTCGAGGAGCCATAAAAAATTTACAGTATTGGTGCAGCTATAATAGACACCAAATTTACTCAAATACTTTATAGCTATATAAAAGTATATTTGGTACCTATTAAAACTGCACTAATTACCATTATGCCAGTAGACTATTATCAAAATTAAGCACCATTGTTGCCAATAATAGCATGGCAACTTTTTACAGTTCCCAATAACAAACAAATTATTTTTTCCATTAAATTTGCTTTTTAGTAAGCTAATTTTTCTATTTCAATTAGCACCAAATACCAATATTAATTAAGCATTATTTGACGTCAATAGTACAGTACGGAACCCGTTAACCGGAAATCAGAAAACCGGAAAACCAAAAAACCGGAACGAAATTCGATAAATTTCCCCACCATTTAAAAAAAAAAAAATTTTTTTTTCCNAAAATCTTATGAGGGAAAAAACATTTTTTTTAAAAATATGGCGGGAAAATTTATCAAACTTCGTTCCGGTTTTTTGGTTTTCCGGTTTTCTGATTTCCGGATAATGGGTTCTGTACTGTATTATATTATCTACTAGTTGAATATCCGTTCTTCGTAGGGGTGAAACACTACAAAATCATGCAGAAAACTAAGACAAACACAAGACAAATAATAAAGCTGAAATAAGTTTTTTTCTTTTATAATTATTGGCTGCCTTCATGATGGCTTTACATGATTAAGCAAAACATGCACTTAGTTGTTCATTCCATCAAAATAAAGAATAACTGTATTCGATATCATCTGCCATAATGCTGTTGCACTAGACAAATCATGATATTTAAAATTTACCACTATCAAGCTACTTTCTCTGGTACTTATATCTGTGAGGAGACATAAAAAATTTTGCATAAAAATATACAGTATTGGTGCAGCTATAATGAATACCAAATTTACTCATAAAATATGGAAGCTATATAAAAGCATACTTTCTACCCATTAAAACTGCACTAATTACCATTATGCCAGTAGATTATTACCAAAATTAAGCACTATTGTTGCCAATAATAGCATGGCAACTTTTTACAGTTCCCAATAACAAACAAATAATTTTTTCCATTAAATTTGCTTTTTAGTTCACTTATTTTTTTATTTCAATTAGCACCAAATACCAATATTAATTAAGCATTATTGACGCCAATAGTAGTTCGATTTTTCCATGTCCACTTAAACTAATTAGCTCTATTCATTTTGCCTTTTATTATAGAGCTTATTATTTTACTCCAAACAGTTACTATCACCAAAATTAATTATTATTAGTGCCAATAGCAATATTGGTATTTTTTACATATATCCTCAATGAATTAGTACAATTTCCCCATTAATTTTGATCTTCAGTACAAATTTAATTTTAATTTCAATTACCATTGCTTTTTAGTTATATAGTAACAAATTTTAAAACCATGACTATAAATAAAATTAACCTGTGGTTTCAGGTAACCTTAAAAATTCTAATTTGATCACATTGTCCACTAATGCTACAATGATCACGTTGATCATTCAGGTAGCATAACGAATAAAAAATAATTAAATAGTTCAGAACACGCAATAAGCTAACTTTTTTTAATTAGAGTTATAAGCTATCGAACATCATTGATCTCATCTTTAATATATTTGACAAAATTGAATTGTTTATAGTTTACTTCAAAAAAATGGCCTCCACTAAACCAAAGGGGAAATTCAATTTTTTTAAATTCTCTGAATAAAAAAATACAGTTAAAAAATCAAAAATCATGCTTCATAATTTATTTACAATTTTACTCACTTACTTTCATGTTGAAGTTCATATTTTTAAAGAGTACATTTTACCCGCAAGACAGTATACAGGCACAAACACACAAATTCTTTATTTTATTATATACATAGATTAAAACTTTAAAATCATATAAGCTAAAGCATCACAAAACTATATGGCAATATGGTGCATTAAAATTATATGTTTTATGTTATATAATATGTTTTTAATAAGGTTGTACAGTTTAAGGTCTAAAATTTGAAACTCTTAAAACTGCTGATTTTGGATATCAGCTACAAGTTAAAAAAATTAATTTCATGTAATATGCAATGAAAAAGATGTTATCCATAAATAAACAAGTATTAAAATTTAATTTATTAGTAAATTCTTATTGCTTTCCAGGATTTAGAGGAAGAGGACCCATATTATAATTAAAATGATAAAGAGTATTACCCTTTTATACAACTCAATAAAAACCAATTCAGGTGTTCAGGCTATGAGTACTACTCATAGATTAGAGATGAGTAGACATAATATCTAAAGAGTGAAACCATACTCCAACGGAGACTACAATATTGCATAGGGCAAGGCCAGGGTAGAATGCATTTCCACTATCATAATTGAAAGAAAATCATAAAAAAGCTAACAGAAAAAATTGTTTTTTTATGCCTAATATACCTAAACTTTAAGAATATGTGTGCTAAAAAAATTATTTTTCTTCCATGTACCAACCAAAGTTTTAAAATGATGGAATTAATTACCAGTTATTATGCAGTAGAAGTTCTTTATAATACAAACTTCAGGACCTGAGGATTTACATTTTATGGAATTTTATATTCATTTCACTTATCTTTAAATTCGCCAACTAAATACAGCAATATTAGTTTGGAACAAATCAATCTTAAAATGCTTTAATTTTTAGATACAAATACTTAAAAAGACTTAAGTATTTACTATTACAAGAAAAAAAAAATCAAAATTTTCTGCAGCATTATTACTATGTAATAATAAAGAAATCAATGAATTCTGCTTTACTTAGCTTTTTAAATTGTCACCTCTCAGCAAATAATTAAACAAATAATGAAAGGTTAATCGTTCCTACATAGTTTTGCAGATTTCATCTCTTACATCCACAAACTACATAACACAAATTACACGCTAGTGCAGTTTATAGATAATTGTGGTTTATAGAATAACGTCATATAGATGATCTGAATTGAATCAGAAAATTCATGAACAATCAGTTTGATAATTCTTAACTACATTTTGTTCTCACATTGTACATTTTGTTCTCTTGTTTAACATCACTTTAAAATTTGTTCAAGACCCCTTTTACACTTGTTTTTCTCTTTCTTCCTTTTTCAACCCAAGACTCAAATTTTTCATCTGTTCAACAAATATACCAAATTAACTTCAAGAATATTTTTTTCCCAAAACTTCAAAGTCAAATTTGTGAAATCAACACAAATTCAAAATAATCCCAGGTATCAAGATTTTTTTTATTTTTTAAAGAAAAAACTTGATTGATGAATGATAACTTATTAAATGAGTTTCATATTTTATAAAAAACATTTCATGTGAAATCGAAGTTGCCTAAATAGTTTCTATTGAAAATCTTCATTAAATGCTATTCTCATATTTTGATATTTGTGTTAATAATAAACTTAAAAAATAAGAAATACAAATATTTATTAATTGAATTCGTTATTATCTCAACAGACTCACAGTGATAAGAAATTAAAAAAAGTGACTGCTTTTTTTCAGGGGCATAAAAAATTTCCAAATGGTCATCGACAGTAATTAAAAGTGCAAGTAAATTAACAAACATTTAATTTTATACATTATTTCATTTTATAATTTAAGAGTTTAAATGACAATTTATTTTATTGCTTCGCCTCTTATTCACACTAATATAATCTACATTTGATAAAGAACTTTATTTCACGAATATTATCTTATACATTCTTCACAACACCAAGTGTGAATGAAGAATTAATGTTACCTGTAAACTGCTTCTTTTTTAAGTAGAATTATCCAAATGATATTCTAGTACAAAAATCCTTTTTCTAATTATGTCATATTGAAGATGTCAGCATTTCAAAAACCATGAGGAAAAGGACGAAATAGAAAAAACAGTTCACAAGTTTAATGCTGTGAGTTTCTCTGTAACTAACCCTTTCTTTGTAATTTTTTTAAATAGCAACTTACAAGTCGGTGAAAATGTGTCATGTCTAAGACATTTTTTTAAAACTTTATTAAAATCCTACAATATTTATTGGCTTTTTTGGGGCTGGCTGATATTCTTGGAATTAATGAAAAAGAATTGGAGATCAAATATAAATCTGAAGTCATTATGGAGAAATCTTTGGAGGAAGGCATTGGCCCACATTGGGCTGTCTGATCAACTATGCTGATAATGCTACAATTTAAACAATTAAGTATTGCCAGATATTCATAAAGTTGTTCTGTCAACCTATTATAAATATGTACACATGATGTCTTCTTTAGTATAAACAAAACAATATTTTAGAATTTTTATTTGATATTTAGTGTCAACTTTAAAACAGAAAGTTAAAGGAAGCTACTAACATAAAGTGTCAGTAGAATACTCATTTTTCCCATTGTTCAAGTATTAACTCATTTTTAGTCTAAATCTACTTGGTTTATTTCAGTTAAATTAAACTACATGATGTTGAGAACATATATAACACAAGCATAAATTTTTTCCTTGTTATAAAATTTACAACTGCATCGTTGTAAATAACCTACAGTTTAAGTAAATAATCTACTTAGGATCAATAAACTTGTTCAATAAATATATTCCTATCAACTTTTATAATATAAATAAATTAAAACCTATTGAGAATAATTATATAAGTAAAATTAGCTTTAATTTGTTACTATTCAACTTAAAATGAGTTGAATTTAGCCAATTGTCTATAAAATCAGCTATTAAATATGGTATGTCATTTGGTTGCCTAATATAATAAAATGTGGTAATGTAAGAAAAAATTACACAGCGTAGGCTAAATTACAATTATAAGATAATAAAAAATATTTGATTAAAATAAGATAGTTATAAATATAGACTATGGGGTATTAATATAGACTATATGTAATGAGGACTGTATATTACTCAAATTAGATTACAATATAACAATTAGGAACTTTAAAAATACATGTCAAAAAAACCTCATAGTTACAAAAAATACATACTCTACTATCCATGTATATGTATACATATTCAGTTTCATACACATACAAAATAAAAATAAATAAAATCATTAGATTTATGTTTGGACGATAATGGTTAGGAATGGTGGTACAGCATTTTCTAATGTTTAGGAATTGTTGTTTCAAGTAACACATTCCATTAGATATTTATAAATTATCTTTAAATATGTATCTAATATAGAGAGAAATATATAATATAGTAAAACACAAACCATAAAAGAAGTTTTTAAACTATGCAAAATAGCTAAATGTTTTTAATTTGATAAAACAATTTAAGAAATTGACGCAAAACATTAGCCTTTCTTGATCGCATAGTAAAATAAAAATCAAGAAATTTATATGAATACGCATATGCGAATTAAAATCAACAAGAAAAACAATGTTTCTTGCAATAAAAAACAGAATTTATATAAACAGAATTTTAGTTTCTGAAATACAAATGCACTAATAAAATGTAATATGCGGCGAAATAAATTATTTATCGCTTTAATGTCACATCTTGGCATTCAATCAATACGTATTTTAAGTGGTAAGTATAATGTTAAACAGTATGAATGTACATGCTTTAAATAGAAACTTACATTTTTAACTAAATTATTTGTTTCTTTAAGAAGTATTTAGATTAACAAATTAATTACAGAATAATTTAATACAAACAAGAACTTCGTGAGAAACACTGCAGTCTTTGACACGCAGTGACGTAATGAACGGTATTAAATCAAAGTGCAAGTATTTTATTTTTTACAAAAAACATATGAGAAGATATTTTTGAAGCTCTTAAAAATATATATATCATTCATAAAACCATATTTTAAGTTTTCATTTAATCATGATTAAGCTGAAATGGATCTTTTCACAAAAAGTGATCTTTTTTTCAATTGTTATTTCACTGGCACAGCTTTAATGCAATCGCCAATGAGACTTTAATAAAAATAAAATCCCCGTATAGGAACCATTCTCACTCAAGCACTTAAATTTCAAACGCTTGAAGTGCTCTTCTCACTGCATATAAAAACATCACGTTTGTGAATTCAGCTACGAGAGGGAAAAGAATCTGATTGGCGAGTTTTTTGTGACTAAAATTTGTAATTTTCACCAATCAGATTCTTATTCGTCTTTCCGATTTCGCATACACGAATCGCAATTGCTTGGCATCTTTGTTTTACTTTGCATCCTAAATAAATATAATGAAAAAAGGAGTGGCAGTAATTACTGATTTAATACTTTTGCTTAAAACTCTTAAATGAGCCAAAGAACGACAAATTTATGCAATCAACATTTGGGTGCCATTTCACCACGTCGATATCCACGTTGTTATCGACGTGAAAAGGAAAAAAAACTGTCTAAAACTTAAGTTTTTAAAAGTTTTTTTTTTCCTTTTCGTTAAATAATTTGCTGCAACTATGAAGAATATGTATGCAAAGAAATGTATCCCGGCAAATAATTTCAATGTCCTCTACTCGCTTTTGTTGATTATCTGTGCTATCCTTTCGAAAACAAATGTCAAAGTTTTTTTTTTTAACGGTATGATATACTTACTTTTTTAATTTTTTACTAAGTTTGGCTTATTCTATTGTGTTCATCAGAGATATAAAGGTCACTTTTAAAAAAAAGAAAGAGATTTTAAAGTATTGACTTAATAATCGTCTGCTTTAAGAATAAACTGCTTAGATTTTTTTATCCCATGGATTAACTTTTGGGTGCTGGTAAAAAAAGCTGTTTGAAAAAGCAGGTGAAGTGAATATCGGTAAATTTTTTGTAAAATGGTAAAAAAGGCCATTGATTACTAATTAAGACTTCGGAAATGCACCCATTTTCCAGAATGTACTCGTTCATGAGTTCTGTCTTTTGAAACAAGATCGTTTGTTTCATTTAAAATTTGAATTTTAACACAGTCATTTAAGAATTTGCTCTTTTCTTCATTTTTTAAAAAAGAAAACTGCATTTCTTTTAGGGTAAATGCAGTATTTTTATTTTAAGATAACAGAAAAATTAATTATTTACATTTTATTAATAACATTAATGTCTGGTTGTGAAACATAAATTTATTTTACAAATTTATAGTTACTTTTTTTTAACTAGTCATTTTTAGCGATATACTTACTAATTTTATATGGGTAAAACATAGGTTAGTAGATATTTCGAATTTTGATGCTAAATCAAAACAAAATAGGGCATTAATAATAATAATAATAATTGCAGAAGGAATAACCCTGCAAATGGTAGGGAAGAAATAAGATCTAGTCTTTTGATTATAACAAATATCGCCATGAAATATAATTAATTTATATTACGCTCTTTAAAAGTTGAAGCTTCTATGAGAGAAACTCATTACCAAGCAATCATTTATACCTAATGAAGAAATAAAAGGGCATAACTAACTATGAATATTCATAATTCAATCAAAGCCTATAATCTAGCCAAATGCTTGAATTAAAATAAAGAAGGGATTGAAAAAATATCTTGCTGTTCCTCTTAGTTTCAATTTCGGCTCGTTTATTTTTATTTAATAATTGGGGTTTTGTTTATTCGACCGTTCTTTCTTTTGTTTGTTTATTTTTAGTTTTTTAATATATATATTTATTTTTTTTAAAGCTTATATTTATTTTTGAATACTCACCTTATATATGAAAGCGTAAATTTAAAATTGTTTTTCAAATCCTGTTTTGAGCATTGATCGAAAATTAAATTGCCCGCGTACCCGTGATATGCATTTTTTTACCCTTATATGCCCGGCCAGATATGTAAATATTTAGCGATATCGTAAAATACTGTTTTATCTCCCCTCAAATTTTAAAGACACCCTTGGAAGGGACGAATCAAGGGCGCCGAAGGAAAAGATAATAAATAAAATCGATTATATTTAATAAGACCTAAATATTATTGTCTTTAATTATCTAAATAAGAATTAATGAAATAAAGTTCTCTCAAGAACACGATTTTGTCTTATTGTGGGGGGGGGGGTCAATGCAGTATTGATTATTTTCTCAGTACAAATAGCTCTTAAAGTGTCATTCATCATACATCATTTGTTTTAAATGTACGTTTTCTTTTTCTAACTTTTCTTTTTACTGTTTTGAATGTACATTCTCTTACTATTTAAATTTTTCTATGCATCTGAAATAATTAAACAAAATTTAAAAAAAAAATCGTATTCAAAGTTTTACTCGAATTTTTTGTGAAATTTTTTTGGTGTTGTTGAAATAAGAAGTAATTTACACTCTGTAGTACGAGGCAATACAAAATCGCGTATGCAAGTTCTAATTAAAAGACTGTATTTAAAAATTATTTTTATTGATTCTCAAAAGCAAATTTTTACCACGAATTTCTTCGAGAAAAATATAAAATGCTCGAGAAGTTTTCCTTACCTTAATTAGAGTTTGAATTTATTGTGTAAATAAGTTTTTAAAATACACTCATTTATTTAAAATTTTTAATGACAGATATCGGGATTTGAGTTTTTTTTTTTTCAATCACATGATGCATATTTGCGAATAAACTTGCATACTTTTTTCACAATAGTAAGTTTGTACCATTTGATTAAAAAAATGAATAAATGAAAACTTCGATTTTTTTTTAAAAAAAAAGTATTTTTGGACATTATTGTTTTAAAAGTGTGTTGGGGAAAAAAATAACCTACTTTATTAAAATTTTTACAAAAGATTATTTTCCGTCATATTCAATTTTTACAAAAATAAGTATGATTTTAAATAAGTTTCAGAAAAAAGTTTCTTCTTAAATTTTTATTTCTTTAATCAGAACAAATTAGTTTTCAAATAACGGATAACGAAAATGAGATAAAATATTAAACAAATAATCATTCAGGATCAATCGAATAATTGTAATAATTTTTAATATTTAATTCAGTAATGATAGGATATCAAAACTAATAGAATTACAACTGTTTAAAAATGTTTATCAAACAAAATCAATGTTTCGATGAAACCTTGAATTAAAATATAAAAGAACGACATTATTTTTAATTTTTCATGAGCCACTCAACTGATCTGATAAGAATAAAATTTTCTATGTAGCGATTTAAAATTGCGTAATGTGACGTGAAAATTATATCATTCAAAATTTTTTTGAACGTCATTAAATTAAATAATAAAAATTATAATTATTAATAGTTTTTGAATCAAATTTTTTTAGATTCATTTTAATAGCTATATTAAAAAGATTTTAAGTCACACAATTAGTTTCATGAGCTAGCTTATTTGTGCCGAAAATAATTTATGTTATAGAATCAATCACAAAATTTACTTACCCACAAAATTCACTTACATAGCTTTTTTTTTCATGATAGAGATTGAATTGCGACCCTTAAATTAAGGTATAATTAAATCTTAGAATCATGGGCGGATCGTGAATTTGTGGGGCCCTGGGCTGAAACTACTTTGGGGCCCTAATAGCCGTTTTGTCAAAAAACTGTTTTCTATAGGAATGTAGATAAGTATATAGAAAAAAANAATATACGTTTATTAATTTATGTTCTATATAGAAACTGATATTAAGTCTATTATAAAAAAAATTACAAATTTTACATACTTAATTAGGTATGTGTGATTTGCGCATTAAGAATTGTTTTTTCTTCGACTCCCAATCGATCCCCTGGCTCAGATCAACCCCCACTTTTGTTAAATAGACCCCTGGGGGTCTATATAGACCACTTTGGCGACCTCTGGTCTATACAAACAGCAACTGTACAACATTATTGCAAAAGAAATTGACAGGTTATGTGTAGTTATGTTATATAAATTATAAAGCAACCTTTCTGCATTTTTGCGCTGCAAATTTCTTTATTTGCTCATCACATTGTAAGTCCTTCGTTAAATCACAATTTATGTAAAGAACTGATAAATGATTTAGTCGATGGTTCGACATTGTTGTCCTATATTTGTTTTCTATATATGACATCCTGGAGAAAGAGCGCTCAGCTTCACAGCTAGTGATTGGCAAAAGTTAAAAAAATCCTTAAGATAGTGTAGCAATTTGGGAAAACGTCAACAAATTTCTTTTCATAAATTAGCATAAAAATTTGACTGCAAGAGCTTAGACTGAAGTAAATAAGATTTTAACTGAATGCACTCATTCACTAAATGCTCGTCTACGCCATCTGGATAATAATCAACAATATTACGTACACTTTCAAGATCCATATTTTTGTCTTGCAAATCCATTAAAAATTGGAATTTCTTGCTATACATCTCATAGACTTGGCTCCTTTTGTTTAAATCCATAATCAGCTTATCCAACGCAACGTTTAGCGTGTCTCTTTTAAATTCTTCGAAGAATTTAAAAGAGACACCTTATTCAAA
Source organism: Parasteatoda tepidariorum (assembly GCF_043381705.1). NCBI lineage: Eukaryota > Metazoa > Arthropoda > Arachnida > Araneae > Theridiidae > Parasteatoda > Parasteatoda tepidariorum. The sequence goes on from NC_092209.1 coordinate 63,382,919, forward strand.
TTCATATAAAAAA
>NC_092209.1:63383431-63498762 GCF_043381705.1 Parasteatoda tepidariorum
AGCTCTAGTGCGACGTAAATAAACTACAACTACAACCTTTCTTTTCTCTCCATTAATTACCTTTATTTAATGAGAAATACCTTCTGTTGCAACAGTTAAGGGTTCATTCTCTTATGCTATTCTCTTACGCATAGAACAAAAGCTAGGGAATTAGTTCTGAGTAACGTCCCACTTCCCATATTTTTCAAACTCATCTTTATCCTTGGAATCTCAAATTTCAAAGACTTAATTGAGTTTACCCACTCCGTTCCATACTCTGTACCATTTGGTTGAAAAAATGAATAAATAAAAACTTTGAATTCAAAAACAAAAAGTTTTTTGGACATTATTTTTAAAAGCGTGTGTTGGGGAAAAATAATCTACTTTTATTAAAATTTTTACAAAAGATTATTGTCTGTCAAATACATTTTCTACAAAAATAAGTATGATTTTAAATGAGTTCTAGAAAAAAGTTTTTATGTCCTTAATCAGAACAAATTAGTTTTCAAGTAACGGATCACAAAAAATGAGATAAAATATTAACCAAATAATCAAATCTGATATCAACTAAATAATCATACAGGATCGACCGAATAATTGCATTAATTTTTAATATTTAATTCATTAATGATAGGAGTTCAAAACTATTTGGATTATAAGGTTTAAAAATGTTTATCAAGCAAAATCAATGAAACCTTCTGAGGAATAAAAATGTAAAAGAACGGCATTATTTTTCATTTTTCATGAGCCACTCAACTGATTTGAGTCGAATAAAATTTTCTATGTTGCGATTTAAAATCGCATAATGTGACGCGAAAATTAAGTCATTCAAAAAAATTTTTGAACGTTATTAAGAAAAGTAATAAAAATTATAATTATCAATAGTTTTTGTATCAATTTTTTTAGATTCATTTTAAGAGCTATATTAAAAAGATTTTAAGTCACACAATTAGTTTCATGAGCTAGCTTATTTGGGCCGAAGATAATTTATGTTATAGAATCAACCACAAACGTGACCCTTAAATTATGGTATAATTAAATCTTAGAATGATTAAATTATTGGATTAAATTATGCCATACTTAAAATATAGCCTCAAGAGTTGAATCCGAAGAGCAGTTAAAATTTTGAATCCCTTTATGTTAATTTCGATTTTCGTTATTTCTGTTTATCTCTGCAAATATTTAAGCGAATCAAGCAATGTTTGATCATAATTATGAAACACACTTATTATAAAATTATTAAATATCAAAATTTAATTTTTAATTGTATTTAAATCAATGCTAGTCAGAAAATTTAAAATGTTACAAAGCAAAATTAGAATGAAATTGCCTGAAGCGTATTAGAGTAAAGAAGTATTAAAGAATCCGGATTGGAAAATTTTCATATCTTTGATACCTTTCAAATTTTAAACCTGTCATTTAACATTGTATAATAAAAATTATGTATAAATATGGATGGCCTTGCAATCTAATATTTTTTATCATTCTCAAATTTATGTATGAAAAATAACAATTATTAAAAATTAATTTTTTATTTTTATTAATTAAAATTTTCATTTAGTAATCGAATTTTTTAATTGTAAGCAAGAAAATAAATAAATAATAATACATTTTCCTTAAATAGATTTAGAGTTGAGGCGAAATATGTAAAAAGAAAAAATTATATTAAGGGCTCTAAACTTTCAACAACGTACCAGATTTATATATTAATATCATATTTTCCAGATTGAAGTTACTCCCTGAGTTTTTGAGAGTTATAAAAAACTGAATCTTACGATAAATATAATGGTTTATGGAGAAATATGTTTTTGTGCCTGACTTTACAACTTAAAATATTTTCTGCACTTAACTCTGACATATTGATTCCATCTCAGAACGTGAAAATTCAATCTCTATATCGATAGTTTTTAAAGAGTTCCATTTTCATTTCGCGCACTGCATATAGACTGTATAATCTTAAAAAAATTAAAAAAAATATTTTATGGATCGCAAATTAACTATCAAGTAAGGGAAAAAACACCAGGAAGTTCTTTTGCCAAGGAAGTCAAAATCTTATGAATCATAATCGAAGTCAATAATCGTAAATGTAAAACTAAATTAATCAAAATCAGTTAATTTTCTGAATAAAATTAAAATAAAGGCGAATTGTTTGGGTCATTTGGAGTTTTAACAGTCAAATAAACTAGGTTTAATTATTTTAATACCATCAATGCTATGATTGTTCTCTCTTCTAATTCGCATAATAAGGGAACTAGTTTTCCTTTCTCACTTAAATATTAATTTGAAACTCAAAACACAGAGACTCTAATAATGACCACTTATGTAAAGGTAATACTAAAAAAAATTCAAAATAAAAAATATTTTTAAAAACCACGTTTTTGTAGAGGAGAATAATAATTAAAAAAAAATTGAAAAACGAAAAACGTGGGGCGCATGAAGTACATAACAGTAATGTTATACTAATGTTTGTATGTGTGCTCTTGAGAATATGTGTATGTATATCTGTAATTGCAATTGTATCTGAATGTGGAGGCGGAGTATGTTTGTGTATATGCATATGTATGTGGATGTATATGTGACTGTGCATGTGTATGAGTAAGAAAATGTGTATATGTATGTGTATATGTACTGTTATGTATTTCATGCGCCACACGTTTTTCGTTTTTCAATTTTTTTAAATTATTATTCTCCACTACAAAAACGTGGTTTTTAAAAATATTTTTTATTTTGAATTTTTTTATTTTAAATTATAATTTTTTTAATTTTTATTTTATATTTTTTTAAAACTATTACTTTTTAATTATTATTCTTCACTACAAAAAACGTGGTTTTTAAAAATGTATATATTTTTATTTAGATTATTTTTCTTAGTCAAGAGTAGTCAAGACTACTACAAGACCACTACTAAAATAATAGAACTTTCATTTTAAATTAGGGATACAAAAATCTTTATAGAAAAACAATACCTTTACGACTTTAATTAGTTTTATGCTGATGACAACCAAAACAATCTGGAAATGAATGAGGAAAAACTGGATCCTGCCACGTGATTTTTCAGCCAATAAAAATACTCCGACAATAAAAATCTTCTCACCTGACACGTAATACTAATTTGAAATAATGGAATCGACAACAAAAGACAATCTCGAAAATAATTATTTTTTTAAAATTTTAATTTTATTTTACTTTGTATGTCTTTTTTTTTCTTCATTTTCATGCATTGTCATCCAATTCTAAACTATGTGCCAAATTTGAAGTTTGTAGCTAGTCGGGAAGTTAGTTTAAAATCGATTACAAAATTCCACCCGGACAGACATACACGAAGGCAAGTTTATATAAAGGTGGTAAAAAAAAATACATAAAAGGGCAGCATTAACGAACATTTTCTATTAGATATATTAATTTGAAATCTTAGGAGCCTTAAAATGTATTTGCTAATTTTTTGTTAGTCAGCGTTTTAGTATATTATAACCGACAGTAAAAAAAGTCATTTTTTTTATAATTTTTTCCCCCCACTCGATTAGCAGAAATGATTTTAAACAGTAATACTTCATTGCGACTTCACAAAGAAAAATAATGAGCGTACATTTTGGAAAAAACGATTTTTAGATTTAAAAATGGGCACAATTTTTTATTATGCCGAAGGCGCACAATAGACTAGTTACACTTACTGTATATTACCTTCATTAAATAAAGGCAAAAAATAGGATGTGATGAATAGTTTCCCAATTATTATATTTTCTTTTTCACCATTTAATTCGTAATAGAATTTGAATAAAAAATTTTTAATTTTTATATTGTTTTTGAAGATTTTTTTATAAATATATCATTGTAAAATGAAAATGTAACTGAAATCAAGAAGCGATTTATCAAGATCAACTTTAAAAAAAAAAAAAAATATAGCACAATTTAAAACTAATTTCTTGTTCCCTCCCCCCCCACAAAAAAATCCCCCCCTTTTTTCCCTCACGGCTGTGGATGTGATAGGAGTAGGAAATACGTTTGTTCTTATCTTGATTTTCAAGTAGACTAAACAATTTTAAGTTAAGAAACTATATGGAATTAAAATCAGAATTAAACATAGTTCTGAAAGAAAGCGCCAAAAAAAAAAAAAAAAAAAATTAAGAAAATATTTTTAATAATTAATTACGATGAATATTATGCATGGAAGATAAAAAATATCGTAGTGTATTCCCATACAACCATACAACTGAGAAGAGGAATTCGTGGAACCGGTCTTCTCCTCAGATGATGCATTCGAGCGTTGATATCAAGAATAATTATTCTAATGTTGAACTTTATAAAATAAAAAAAATTAGTTTAATAAACTTTTTTACATATGACATTATCTATTATATCTTTAAAAGAGAGAGTGGGAGAGAGAGAGAGAAAAGTAAGTTTTGGGAGACAGACAGACTGACAGACAGGCACGCACACACACATATATCAGAAGGAGATAAAACCCCTCTAAACATACATCAAAACCACGCCTTTGTTATGAACTGATATCGTTACTTAAAAAATTACATTAAGCACAAAATATTAAAGTAATTAAAAAAATATTAAACTTTAAAAATTACATTGCGAAACAAGTTGCAACAAACAGTTCAGAAATGGTGATACAGTTCTATTATAATTAATTTTCAAGTTTATTTAAAAAATATTATGAAATAATCTCCATGAACTGAAAAAAAAAAAATTAAACTGTATACATAAATTTAATGTAATTATAAATTTCGAAATTCCTTAATAGTAATAGTAACGTTATATTTCTACGGTTCGTTTTTTATTTTGCATATTTGGTTGCATTTAGATTTTACCGTATTTGATTTTTATAATTCCACAATATTTTTTTTAATATATAATTTTACAGTAAATAGTTATAATTTAATTTAAAATTTATTAAAAATGTAAAATTATTTGCGTCTATATATAGCAGCGGTTATGTGCAAGTTCTAGCTAAATTTTTTCAAAAGTTTCATAACATAAAAGTTTCTAAATTTAGTTTTTTTTTTATTTTTTATTTTTTAAATTTAATTTATGTATATCAATTCAGTTTAGGTATTTATGAAATTATAGAGATGAAATTGGAAAAAAATTTGTCATTTTCTAAAAAAAATTACAAAAGTCGTTATCGTTTCAACAAAAAATATTTAAGCATAATTTTAAATTACTTCCTTCAAATAATACTAGATATGATCCGTGTTTTTCGATTAAAATTTTATATTTATTTAAATCTTTTTTGAATTAATTTTATGAATTTTTACGAAACTTTAATGCTCCTCATATACATTTGGTTTTTATATAGTGATAAATATTCATGAGTTTAATTCATAGAATTTTGAATAAATGATTTTGCAAAATGTGTAATATTTAAATGTAAAATATATAAGTGTCATTAAATATAAATATCAAAAATGTATCTATAGATGGCAGCACTAAGCACATATTAAGGGAAGAATGATGGAAAGATTGCAATTTTAAATATATAATTTTTTATTAAAATGTTTTTTTAAACATCGTCTCTCTAACATCGTCTTATTAACACATAATAATAATAATAAAAAAAAATCTAAGAAAAAATGCAAGATAATTAAAAAATGCAAAATGAAACAAAAGAAAATCTGATATGTTGTTAAAATCGGTGTTCTAGTTTAATTTAATTTATTTTTCGAGATTTTTTTAAACATAAAATGAATGTTTAACGTTTATAATTTGCCTTATCTCAGATTTCCTGATTTAAAAATTGACCCAACTTGAAAGTAATTAAATTTATACTACAAAAAATATTACTATTACACCAAAGCATTTTTTTTTAAAACTTATCAAAACGCTTTTTTCTTTGTTCTAATTTCAACGTCTTTAGAATTTTAAATATTAATCAAAATTGAATTAACATATAACTATTGGTAGATATTTCTCAAATTGATTATTATCTGATATTAACTGAAATGATTAAAATCACTGGAAAAAATTCAGAAAAAGACGTATTTATCTTTGATAAACAATTTTTTTAAAAATAATCTTATTATTATTTATTTACTTATTTTTTTAAAGTTTCATTAAAAGTTTTAATATGTGGCTAAAATAAATTATCTGTTAATTATCAATATTTCGCAGAAAAATTATGGAATTTTTTTGAAAGACAAACTTTTTATTACTTTTTGTAAATATTTTTTAGTATTAATACTACTAGTTTTGTTATGATTAATTAAAATTGTTAATATTAAGTTTCTCAAGTTTGAAATAAATCATTTTTAACTTATTATTGTAAGTGGAAGTCGTCTACCAATATGCTCATTTTATTCACCATTCATTACTTAGTACAGTTTATTTTAATAAAGCTGCACAGACTTAAATTAATTAAATAGTTTAAATTAAAAGACAAATTTCGGTAAAGAAGTCGTTTCGAAAGAAATTTTGCAAAACTATTCCATTTTGAATAATCACATTTAAGAATTAATTTGAGTTTAAAATAAGTAGATATTTATGAATTTCAGTAGATGGCACCACGCATTTAAAGTGAACTATTTGAAATGAGAAATTTCAACCTCATGTATCAGCACCTTTTAGGAAAAGTAATGTTTAGGATTCATGAAGAACAATTTTAAGTATATTGTAAAAATTTTAAGTGAATTGATGTTTACATAAAAATAAGCAAATTACTTTCATTTCTCCTTTCTTTCTTTTACAATTTTTTCAAAAAAACTCTATTAGTTAATTCAAAAAAAAATTTGAACAAATTCTATTATGTTACTTAGGACCTTATTTTATAAAATAATAACTTTTACACAAACAACACATACGTAGCTTAAATAGGGTTCTAGTCTGAACTGATTTGTAGTTATTATTAATATGCCTAGATGGCAGCTCTAAAATCTATATGAACTGAATGAGAGTTCTATATGAGAGTTACATTTTTCTCTTCTGAGTTTCCCCCCCCCCAAAAAAAAATAGACAAAAATATATATTTACTAATTACTTGGAATTGCAATTGATTTCTAAAAACTTTTATTTACATACCATTTTTATTCAAATGTATAGAAATAAAAGAATATGTAATGTTTATTTATTCAAAAAACAAACAGACACACTCTTTCAAAATTAGATTTAAAAAAACTATGTACATCCAACAAATCGAGTACATGGCTGCTAAAAATTATAATTTTACTGTGATTAATTTTCTTTTCTAAAGAAAAAAAAACCTTCAATTTTTTAAATTATTTAATTACTCCAAAACTGACTCGAAATTTCAGCAACGTGAGACTTACTCGTTCTCTAACTTAACAATATGAGGCTTGATAAAAAAAATCTCAATGCCCCTGCAAATAGTTTACATTAAACTACTAAATTAACATGTTAAAATACGTTACAACGTTACACGTTAAACTACGCTAAACGTTAAACTACGTTACTACGTTACACGTTAAACTACGTTACTACATTACACGTTAAACTACTTTACTACGTTACACGTTAAACTACTAAATTATTAAACTACTAAATTACACAGCGGAAAGAAAAGTATTCAAATTACTCAGAAACTAATAACAGCATGAATAATATTTTGATATCAGAATTTTCTTTAAACATTTACTCAAAATGTGCGAAATTTCCAACAAGTTTTTGAGTTTTCACAGCGATAGCACGTTTGATAAAAATTTCTCGAGACATGATGGATAGAGAGAATCTATGGTGAACGTGGAAAATGTTTTAACAGCTATAATTTTATAAAATATGGGGTGAATATTAATAAAAAAGTATAAAGAGTGTTTCACAGTTATAATTTAATAAATTATTCTCTAAAATACTAGTAGAACTAGCTGAAACATTTAAAACACTAATCCTTAATAACAATAAAAAAAGAAAAATTAAAACCATTTTTTAACTCTTTCGATCCTGACGGGACATATAAGTCCCTTCCGTTTATACAATTATAATTTGATAGAATATGATTTGAATGCTAGCGAACTAGCGAAAAAATGTTTCTACAGTTATAATTTTATAAATTTGTGTTGAATATTAGTAAAATTAGCTGAAAATCATATTATATAAAGTGTGTTACAATAGTAATTTAACAAATTACTGTACTACTTAAACTAGTTGAAACATTTAAAACACTAATTTTCGCAAAAAAATCCTTATTTCAACTCTCTTGAACCTGACGGGACGTATATGGCCTATCAGACTTTCCTAGTTGACTGTTGGGCTAAATAGATTCCATTTTAACATTACAGTCTTTTGATTTCACCACCTTCTGTTTGGATGGTTGGCAGCACTAGTAAAACTGCCATGGTGTCATAGCTTTGAAGAAATCACATGTTAGTGAAGATTTATGCATCATTTGGTGAGGAAAATAACTGAAATATAGCTAAAAGAAGTGCATATCATAATTTCAGCATTATTTACATCCTTTTACGCTGTTTTAAGTCATAATTTGCGTGATTTTGAAAGTTTATCATTTTATTGTCATCTGCTGCCGTTTATCTGCTGCTAGCATATGTCCCACAACTAAATGACTACTAAGACAGCAATGTCCCAGGACCTAACTGCTAAAAGTAAATAGATTTTTTTCTTCAAAAAAAGAGAAAAAATAAGAAAACTTATTTGCAAATCAATGGTTCAAAAGTAAGGTGATGCCAAAAAAAAATCTTTCTCCATAAAAATATTCGAAAAAAGTCTTGAAAAGGTTAACAATAAATAAATAAAAAGTAAATAAAAATAAAAAATTATATGTTACATTTTCAACGAACGCTCGTGAACCTACTATTTATTTTTAGAACTTTCTCGAGATGGATGCCAGGCATTAAAGGGTTAAGCTTAACAGTTTTAAATTCATCATTCGTGAAGGATAATTAATAAGAAATTAATTAGAAAAGAATGTGACTGCTCAGTTTTGAAAGTTTTGTCGCAATCCATTTAGTTAGATCAAAAAGTGCCGCAGGGCGAGAAAAATAATATGTTGAAGATTATTATTCAAAGTGAAACATATGGCCAGGACGTACGAGAACAGGTGGGAAACATTAGCCTCGTTTAGAACATTTAGCTTTCTGCACCCCCAATTTAGTAACAAATGTTTAGTTTACACTGCTCTAGTTCGAAAAGCAACTATCTTCTCATCGAAAATGTACTGTCTATAACAACTTTTTCTTATTTATTAAAAATGCGCACTAAATAGTTTCAGAAAGTTAAAAAAAAAAGAAAAAAGAAATGAATGAGGAAAAGCTGTTTTTTTACGTTATTTATTTTGTGAAATTAACTGCGCAGGGATAGAATTTTGAATGGAACTTGCTAGCGTTCTGTGCAATTAAAATTAGATTTTTGTATACATCAATTGTATAATTTATAACTAGTTACTAACTTCTCGTTAAAAATTTACTGTCTAAATCATGTCCTTTATTAAATAGATGTACTAAATACACTGGTTATCATAAATTAAGGAAAAATCACNTTTTCCTTAATTTATGATAACCAGTGTAGTTTCAGAAAGTTTGGTAAAAAAACTGAGCAAAGATCTGTTTTTAACAATTGTTTTTATCGTGAAATCTACTCTGCGCTATGTAAACTTCAATCAAAACAAAATCAGCTGTGTATGATATTGCTTTGATTGAAGTTTGTTAGAGTTCCTTGCTCTTTAAATAAGGTTTCTGTATTTATTATTTTTTGAATTAGAATAGAAATGTTTCTAAACAATCATTCTAGAAAATTAAAAAACTTATTTTTATTCTTATTTTTTTTTATTTTTTTGAAAATGCTAAAATGCAATGATTGTAACTGAAATATAATTTAAGTAAATTTATAATTCACTGCGCGCATTTTATTTAAATAAAATAAATGCACCTTCACATTTTGTTTCATTTTTTCGTTATTTTTTTTAAAGTGAAAAAAAAAATTAACTTTTATAACAAATAATTTTCAAAAATAAGAGTTAGTAGAAACTGTTTTTTGATTGTTAATTTTACCTTCATTTTTGAACTAAAATAATGTATTTTGAAAGTTAATTTCGGAAATTTGTTATTGCAGTAATCAGTAAAATAATGATTACAATGATGAATTAAAATGCGACAAATACTTGACTTTTTACCAAGTGAAAAAAAAGCTGAAAAAACATTAGAATTTGGTTAAAATTTACTTTTTAAAAAAAAGATGACTAAAAAAAAGAAAGACTTGCAGCAAACGATTTTAAAAATTAAACATTTTAGAGTTCATTTTCTCATGTTTTATTAAACTATATTATAAAAAAAAAATTACTCTTATCAAATATTATAAAAATATAATATATAAAAATTTTTATAATACATTATAACTCATATATTATGTAAAAAAAAGTTTTTAGGACTTAATTTTTACAATAACAGTTTCACAATGCATGGAATTTTGTATGAAATAAACTGCAATTTGAAAAATATTTTAAAACACTTTTAAAATATTACTGTAGAATTACAGAAAATTATTAAAGTGTTTCCAGTTTTCTCTGTGAAATATATGAAAAATATAATATGCGAAAAAACAGTGTGATTTTTTCCTCTTCAAAAAGTAGAAAAATGGCAATTTTTCTTGGTGTAATACAGACAGCGCCCCTCTACTGTGTTAAACATAATTACTAGTTAGACAACTAGTTTATCGGTTTTTTCTTATTAGTTTTGACGGTGTTTATGAAATTATTTTTTATCGTTTGGTTATTTGTTAAATTTTAATTCGATAAAATGCTTAGTTGCTTGTTTAAAGGATATCGAAGGTTAAAGAAGGTAAACATACTTTTTTCACCTTAGCATCATTACGATGTAATTTAATTATTTTCATTCATTTATTTTCTTGTTATATTGAACAGATTAGATATTTTGTATGCTTGACATGACCATCAATTTTTTTAAACTAATAAAGAATAAATATTTTCTGCATTTTTTATAGTTACCACATTAATTCTATTCTATAAATTGTCAATAAAGTTTTTTCTCTTCTCGATTCGTAGAAGAATATATGGTACTATTGTATATTGTATTATAAGAATGTATTGTAGTATAATAGATTTGAATAAAGTAAATAAACAGATTAAATAAAAATTTGCCAGAAACATTAAATTATAAATTGTAGAGTGCTTACTATTTCAGATCCGCGCCATCAAGAAAGCGTTTTCTTTTTACCGTTGTTAAAGGTATTTATTTTAGTAAAATGCGCGTGGCTATTTTTTTGTAGACTATGTTTGTCAGCAATCAGTGCTCTTAATATATGATATAAAAATAGTTCAAAATTTCAATTTGAGAAAAGCTATGATTTTTAAGAATGAAAGGTGTTTGTAATCTAATTTTTAAAATATTTAAAAAGGAACTCAATATTACGCTACATCCATAAATATATGCTCAAATTGAAAACTATTCACCGTTTTTAGTGCTTTTGACCTATTTAGAGAAATATTGATGAACTGGTGTTTCTTGAAAAATTTTTGTTATGCTTCAAAATAATAAGCTTTTTTTTTAGACCAGACATTTGTTTTTAGAAAAATGTTAGATACAGTTTAAAATTGTAGATTTTGTAGTACTCAAACTTTGGAATTTTTATATATACAGACATTTTATATATATATAGACATTTTTATATATATAGACACATTATATAGACAGCTGATCCGATTCTGAGTTTACGACAATCAATGTCGCAATTCTGCAACATTGTAATTTTGATCCCAACCCCGAAGACGAGGGAATTCCTGTAACAAGAATTGGACATTGATTCGTGGGAGACTTTTTAATGCAACTAATCAGCATTTGCGTTACATGGAGAGTAAAACCACGAAAACCTTTCATAGTTAGCCCGATTCCAAGAAGATTCTAACCAATTATCCTTTTAACACTGAGAATATTTTACGTTAGCTCTGTGTTCTGTAACAGCCGGGAGAAGAATTAGTTTCACCCCGTACGAAGAACGGGTATTCAGCTTGTATAAAACAACAGTTTAAATAGTTTGTGAACAGTTAGCTAGAATGTTATCTAGTCATATATGTAAAATTTTCATTTAATTAAGAAGGAATATATTTTAAAATATCACTTTCGAAAATAGGGAGAATAAAGAGAAACTGCGTTATGAGTTGTTCTCGATCAACGGGAAAACGTTTCTTTTTTCTTTTTTTTAAATTGTTTTTTGTTCTATTCTAAATAGAAACAAATTTCCACTTAATCTTGTATAGCGCTAAAACAAATACTTTTATTTTATGTGAAAATCTGAAATTTCATGCTTTTGTCAAAATTAGCCTCAAAAAGATATCCAAGAACTTTAAATACCATAGAGAGAAACTATTTTTCAGTTCGAGATAGCTAGATCTTGCCTTCTAAAATTTGTTTTGTATTGACATTTAAATAGTGTATTGTACTAATAATATTCAATATTTTCCCCAGAAATATATGCTATTAATAATAGATTTATGATTTGCAGATTCTGCTACTTTATATTTTCTGAGACAATTTGCTGCCCTAATTGACAAACTTTTATTCTAAAATATAAATTGCTTTTATGTACAACTGAAATCCGTTAAAAGAACTAAATATATATAAAAAATATTTATTATTTATGTATTTTCGCTTGCTTTTTATTTTTCAAAATTTATTACCAATCACTGCGTTCAAAAATGTTGCTTTCACAAAATTGAAATTTTATTAAATAAAAATACCCCAGAATAGAATTTGAGGAAAAATAAAAAATATCTTTCACGACAGACCGAATTTCTTACATTTGATTCAGAGTTTTTTTGACATTCTAGGATGCGATCAAATTTTTATTAAGTAAAAGCAATTTAAACTATAAAACTTTCGATTTTATTCGATTGTTTTCAAGCGAATACATTTGAGAGAAGTTTTTTTCTTTCTTTTTTTGCAATGTTTACAATGATTTATTTATTTATTTGTAGTTTACTGAAACAACAATTTTAAACTCACAGCGTGTTGCTGACGTTGCAAGAATAGAAAAATTGCTGGAATAAATTGGAACAAATAATAATAAAAAAAAAAATAAATAAATAAATAAAAAATTGTAGAAGTGTCAAACAGTCCTCTAGAAATAAACGAAGGGTTAGGAGTGGGAGGAATTTTGATCAAATATTATTTACACTTCACTAATTTCAATATATCTCTGCTTTATTTTTATTTTTTAATTCCTTATTAAAAACATGAAAACATTTCAATTAACAATATTTATGTAAACAAAATTTGTTGCTTGTAAAACTGCTTTCATTTCTGAACATTGGTCGTAATAAAGGTCAATAATTTATTTTTACAGCGTTGTCTAAAATCGGACATTTTATAGCTAAGCCATAGCAGTACTAGCTAAAGCTAGAGCCGACCACTGCACCATCTTATGCAAAATACGCATAATATTAGATGAATTATTTGGTTTATATTATTGGTTTATTGGAATTACGTACATTTGCAAGCTTGCGTGGCCAATTTAGGTTTATAAACCTTGGTCAAGTAGAAGGTCAGATAGCATAGAGAAGGACAGCACGTAAATACATCCATTTTAACAGCGGGATTCAAACCCGCTACCTCCACGCTTTGCACAGCATTTGGCGGGTGATACCACTCCGCCAGGAGGCCACAGCATTATTTGGACAAGTATAAATTGTATCTGCTGCATTCAGTTTATGTATAATTGATACCCGTAATTACAAATAGTATCTGCTGCATCCTGTTTATGTATAATCGTTACCCGTAATTACAAATAGTATCTGCTGTTCTGGTAATCATTTTACTTGCTGAGAAAATGGATTCCCAAATTTCCCGAAATTTACTTCATTTTTGACTAAACCATTTCCTGGTAAATGCTTCGAGAAAACATTTTGTCAAACTGAAGAATTAACTAACAATCGTAATTTCTTTCAGGAAATGAATTTCGTCAATACAGAAATATTTTGTCATTCTATTCCTCCCACCCCCGAAAAAAAGAAACCTTGCAGTGCCTAATGTATCTAACTATAACTTTATTGTGAGCACCATATTACTGGATCAATGTCGCCTTAGCAACACGAGAAAGACAGATAGATAAATTACACCTGTGTCCGAAGAAGGATTCGAACCTGGGATCTCGGTATGCGGTCAACTTCTTGACCACAATACAACCGGTCGGCTTGTTTCGTTACTTTATTATCGTCATTCTAGTTAGTAATATCCCGCAATGCACTACGATATTTTAAGTTGAGGAAATATTTTCGCCATATATTTGAGAGTCTCCATTTCGCCGCAAATCATGTGATTTCGTGACGAAATGATTCTAGAAATTAGCGAAATATAGCTCAGGGATTGCTAAATCGTTAAAAGTGAGAGTCATATTTCTGAGAATGCGTTTTTAAAGCATATGCCAGCTAATGTTTTTTATTTTCATTTTTAAGTTTCCGATTAAATTTTTTCATTTGCTTGGTTTTTTTTGATACGATAATTCAATAAACCATCTTTTTCCAACAAAACTCAAATAAGTTAAATACCAAAATGCGATTCCTTTAACTTAAATGCCAATTTTTTAAGAAACTAAAAAACTGAACTTAACTCCTTGCTCCATTCATTGCTCCGAATTCACCATTGTTTCTTTTTCTTTAAAGTCGTTATTTTTTCCAAAAATAAATAAAAGAAAAAAACCGTTATCATTTTGTTCATAATATAAATAATTATTATAATTTTATGTTAGAACATTTTATTACATGGATTTGAAAAACTACCCACTGTACTAAAAAAAATATTTAAACTTGAGAAAAAATAAAAGAATACAGATAGTGTGTAATAAGCCGAAGTAATTTTACAAGTCAATGATATAAAATTACAACCTTGTATCATTATTAGCTCTTTTCTTTCTCAATACTATAGTACTTTTAAAAATTTTGATAAAAATTTGATAGAAATATGAAGATTTTCAATTTGATTGCATGAAGTTTCTCTCTCTCTCTAGCCTCTCTGTTATTACTTTTTTAAACTTTATTTATATATATTTTTTGCTATTTTGGACAAAGTCAGTGCGCGCCTATAAAATGAAGATATCGAGAGTGCTATATTTTTCTACAACAATGAATGAATAGTCCTTTTTTTAAAAAAAAAATTGAAAAAATAATAATAAAGTAGTTAAAATTTCAATTACTTTCAAAGAAATTAGAATTTCTGAAATTTAAAAACTCGTGTTTAATTTATAAATGAAGATCACCTTTTCGGTGCTGCAAATTACAATCTTGTAAATGTATCAGTGGGCTATAAATCGATTCATATGGAGTTCTTTCTTTTTTCTTTAAATTTCGGATATTTTTATATGTTACGAAATACGATTCACAACAAAATTATGAAGAAAAAAAATTTTTTTTTCGCTCATACGCATTACAAAAGAACTATCGTATTGCGTTTAATCTTACGTAGTTTTTAACTATTTTTTTTTCCAAATTTTAAAGTGATATTTTAGCTATTAATTAAAAAATTGCTTTAAAGAAAACTTAGAAAGAATGGTGAATAGTAAGAAAACGTAAGGCAAAAAAGTAGTGTACTTTAAAAAAATGCCCATATCCTTACGAATGTTTAAGCCAGGTTTACGAAAATGTATGCTGTTATTGCATATAATAACCAAAGTAATCAATACAAGGGACAAGCTTGATGTGATATTTTCTTGCATATAGTGTTCAAAAACACCCTTTTTTGTTTGCAATTTATTGTAGGTTTCTTAAGCATTTGAATGCTTTACTGAGTAAGAGAATGATCAAACCACTTCGAAAGTTATAAAATTATTCTCGCAGTATTTTTTTGGCAAAATTTGAAAAAAAAATGTTGAAAAACTGGAAATTTTTCTTTCGATATTGTTGAATAGTTTATATTGATCTCTTCTCTAAGCAAAGAATAAGGAGATAAAATTATTTTTAAAATTGTCTTAAAAGTAAACAATATAAACGTGAAAGATTTTTAACCCAAGTCAATGTTTGTTTATGCAGTATAATTTTTTGTTTTTATGCCGTATGAAAGTCGGATGTATAGGTATATCTAGACGAAATATCAGACATATGGTGTTGACAACTTTTGTTAATGACCTACATTTTAATAACAGAGAAAATTTGCATCACGCCAACGCTTACGCCAACGTTGTTTTATTCCATGTATATATGGAACTTCTTATCTTTATAATCTTTTCATTTGACGTCAGAAGTTTTATATAATTTATTTAAATGTATTCATTTAATTTTTCTTTAAATATTTTGGAAAATTCTTTAAAAAATCGTTTAACTGACTTGCTTTATTTTAATGGGTATTTTTAAAATAATATGTGTCCATATACAAAGAAATTCTCCTTTTGCTATTACTGATATATTTTATCGATGTATATATTATAACAATTTAATATTGCAAATCGTTTCATTAAGTATAACTAAAGCTATTATGGAAATAACTTTCTTTAATTACTGAAAAAGAATTACTTTTTGTAAGGAAACAGCAGTTGCTGACTGACAATTTTCGTTTTCATTGATTGACCTGTTACAATGAGATGCAGCTTGTTGTTCGAAATTAATCAGATTTAAATTACATAAAGGCTTTTTGCAATTTTTATCCATTTAAATATATTTAGATCTGTAATCTTAAAAAAAGGTGCATCAGTAAAAACATGAAGGGTTTTGTTAATTTTAGTGAAATAAATAAAAAGTAATAAAAATATAATGTATCGCATAAAAATATATTAATGCCATGAATACCTCTATCTTTTTTTAGAAAAGTCCATAAATCAAAATTTATTGGAAATTTACTCTAACGTGTCAAGAAATAATGTAAGTTACTTCCGTTAAGTTATACTGTGTGCAGAATGAAAATGGACCACCTGAATAACTTTTGATCTAATGATAGGGTCTTCACAGTCTCAATCTTAATAGTTCGAAGAGGTGACCTCAAATATGCTGATTAATTTGTGCTGATGATATTTAAGTTACGAAATGGGACACAAAAATGTACTTTCTCTTAATAAACGTACCTTTTTTTGACCGATTCGGATATCTCACCCTCAAAATGTAGGGGGTAACCACAATCTGGGAAGTATATGGTCCCCGTAGTTTGGTCAGGAGAACGGTCCAAAGTTTGGTTCAAAGTATGAGTTAATTTTACTTTTTACGCATTTCGCTATATCTCGAAAACTTTTTAATCAGACTAAAAACTATTTGCGCAAATTTATAAAACCGGTTATATTATCGAAAAATAATGCATGCAAATATTACCTAAAAATATCGTTCATGATCTAAAAATATCGTTTATCAAAAATAATGCATGCAAAAAATAACTTTTTGTAAAAACTTTTTATTTCTTAGTATTTTATGTCATTAAAGTTGAAAATTTTTTTAAATTGTTAGGTGCACAACTTCTTACACCATTTTAAGGAACGTAATTTATATTACGGAGCACAAATTTAAGAGAATAGTTCCTGAGAAAGCAAATTTTAAAGTATTTATATACTTAAGTTATATTAAAAATGTTGTGCTAAGAGTTATACTGTGCATGGAATTATCTTTGATCAAAAGAATTTTAATTATGTGAAAAAATTTTTCAATTCGTTTATGAAGTTTTCGAAATATGGCGAAATACGCAAAAAGTAAAATTAAAATTAAGGGGCCCAAACTTTGGATCGCTCTCCTGATCAAACTTATGAGCACCATATATTTTCCAGATAGCGATCATCTTCTATAATTTGGGGGTGAGGAATCCGAATCAGCAAAAAAGTGCGTTAATTCAGAGGGAGATAGTGCGTTTTTTGTGTTTGATTTCGTAACTTAAAATATCATGTGCACTAATTAATTGGTATGTTTGAGGTCACCCCCTTATACCATTAAGATTATGTCCTAAATTGTGAAAATCCGATCAATTAAATCTAAAGTTACTCAGACTGTTTAGTTTATTTATTTATTTTTTTTTTTTTGCTATGTTTATTTTTTCACTATGCATTTAAGAAATAGGCGAGTGGAATTAATATAAACTGATGAAAATAAATGATTAAAGATACTTTAGTTGAAGTATATAATTATGAATAGCAATCCATTGATAGAGGCATATTAACGTCAAAATCGTAATGCATTTAAACGTCAAAAATGGTCAAAATATTAAAGCATGCATATTAACATCAAAAATTTACCCTTATGCTTTATGTACATCTATTCATGATGTTTCATTTATTTTTAAACTTTTATTTTATTTATATGAATTTTAACTTTTTACAATTATAAAATTTGTAATTATATAAATTATAATGGTTTAATAATACTCTAAGAAATAAAAAAAATTAATGAAAAATTAACCACCTATAAAGTTTGCTCATTTATAAGCAATTCTATTTGTAATTTTTTTAAGGAAAGCATAAAATCTAGATTTTAAAGTTGTAAAGAGAGATCAATAATAAAAAAACAATCTTTTTGGTTCAAACTGTCATAAATTTTCCTGTTATTTATGAGGAGACTATAAAACAACGCGAGTTTAAGATTTGATGTAAAGTTCTTCAAAAATTTAAGCATTCCCAGATGAGAAGATCCCATAAAAATATAAGAACTTCCGATACGTGCGTTTTATATCTACTCATTTATTTTCCATTTTTGTCATAAATTTTAAGCTTTTCTTGCATATGATATAAGAGCAGATATACGATAAATACATGTTTTGGATACAAAGTTTAAACGTTCATTTATTATATTCTTAAACTTTAAAAAAAATCAATGGTTATAGTTACCATTTAATGTAGATAATTTTGTTTCTGCAAAATACGTGATATTCAATAATCTCGTGAATTTCCCTTCGTAATAAATAAAACATTTCATCAGTGAGTTTAAGATGGACATAGATCTCAAAATGATTAATTAAAAATATATAAATAATATATATATATATATGTTACCGGCAAAAAGTATGAAACATCGGCATTGTATAGAATGCCTAGGCTTTGTATGTAATGCTGGATATTTTTAGGCAAAATATTAAATGTGAGAAGTATTACATACTTTCCCTAGGCATTGTATAAAATACCTAGGCATTCTATAGAATGACAAATGCTATTTAGGCAAAGAATGATAAAAACATACTGATGAGGTTATTATGTAAATGATGTGCATGTTACTGTGAATGACCGAAATCGGTGGTTGTTGACTTTCACCGGTGAATGTTGACAATCACATAGTCGCTTTGGTGAATGTCCGAAATATTTATTACATCCGATTTGATATTAATTTATTCGTGGATATAACATTGATTCGATATTTTAATACTTAATTATATCCACGAATAAATTAATATAAAATCGGATGTAATAAATATTCGCCGAATCGACATTCACCGGTGAAAGTCGACATTCTCCAGATTTCGGTCATTCACAGTAACATGCATTTCTCAAAAATAAAAATGTTATTCTGAAAAAATACTGAGAGTGCCATTAAAAAACTTTTATTCAAAATGTGCAAAGAAAAATAAAAAGTTGTGCAAAGCATAATTTATGCCTTTCTTATTAAGGGAAACAAAATTTTCATGTAAAAAATAAGAAATTAACCTACTTGTTACGATATGGCAGGCTTGAATGACGTTTTGAATTTGTCATTTTTGAATGACATTTTGACGAATCGGAAATGGATTTTATACTTTCCCGGTTACTCATTTGGCATTCTATAGAATGCCTAGGAAATGTGCGAAATATAAATCGTTTCATAAATTACCGGCTAGTTTTAGGCATTATATACAATTATTATACAATGCCTAGGCATTACATAGAATGCCAGATTCCAAACTTTGCCGGTAACATATATATATATATTTGGTTTGGACAATTTGTAATTGACAAAAATTTGGATTACTTTAGTAAATTTTATCTTTTTATTTAAAGGATAGTAAGAAGTTAGGGAAATAAAAATTTGTATTTGAAAAGATGTCAAAAAATAATTATTATTTACTTTAATAATAATAATTCATTATTAATAAACGTTTCATTATGTCTAAGCTGAAGTCACTTCACTTAAATGTTCCCTGGTTCCCCTGGCAATTCACAAATGATTAATGAGTTACAGATCTTTACCAATAGAAATATGTTTCCATTGGGATGTAAGTATGAATCGTCCAATAGTAATGCTGCAAATGACAATTGATTTATTGAACTGGGTGATATAGTTTAGCTTCTGGATTGGGCATCTCTATTTGAGTTTAATAATTTTAAACGTCTTAAAATTGAAATGCTGTTTGGACGGATTAGAATAGGCATATTTATGTTTAAAATTACTTGTGCCAGTTAAATAAAGTATCTTTTTTTAAAATTTTTGATAACTTATGAAAACTTGAGTATCTGTTTGTACACGCGTTTTTACTTTTAAATTCTGGGCTTAGCGAACTTTCATTAAATATTTTATTTTTCTTAAGACTGACCTGCTTGTATTTTGAAGTTATACTTCTTATGTGACTTCCAACAAGGTTGCGTTATACGTTTAACGCTGCATTTTTATTGCCCGGGAAATCACGTGGTAGGATCCAGTTTTCCCTCATTCATTTCCATATTGCTTTGGTTCTCACTAGCATAAAAATAATAAAAGTATTGTTTTTCTACAATTATTTTTTTGGTTTGTTTTGATACACATATATTTTAATAGGGTAGTACTTTTTATTTTCGAATTTAGTGGATAACAATTGTAAAAAAAAGTGAAAACAATCCCATGGACAATGCGACGGATTTAAGGTTATGTCAAGGTACTTCTCTTGTGAATATAAATTGATTGTTAGGTTTTCTCTTCTGAAATTACATTATGACGCATTCACATACATTATTAATGCAAATACATTTTCCAGGGCGAGACGATGAGGCAACCACAAGCACTTCCACTGGTTCAAGAAGTCCACGAGGGAAAAATGCACAATATTACCGTGATTACAGAGCACGGAAGCAGGAAAAAGAATCGTTGAATAATCTAGTGATCCTTCTACGACTGCTGATTCTTCTACAATTAACGTCGCAGATTGCGAAGTTAAACTTCTTCCGCGCGGAGGGACTCAACGCCCTATTTTTTTCTTTAAACATTTCGTAACGATGCTGTTTCCATGACAGTGCAATATTGTAACAATGTAAAAAAAAACATTTTTCAATATTGTATGTTAAGAGTCGTGGTGGCCCAGGGAATAGAGCGTTCACCTTCCAATGAGGGGGAACCGGGTCCAAAACTCAGCAATGGCTGTTTGAAACGGTTTTCACACCCAGTTCGCACCGACCACAATGCTGACGTAAAATATCCTCAGCGGTAGACGGATCCTAGGTTAGAGTTCCCTTGCCGTCAGGCTAACCATGGATGGCTTTCCTCTCAATCTAACGCAAATGTGGGTTAGTTCCATTGTAAAGTCCTTGATGGGAGCAAATTTCTCCCGAAACTTGATCCAGGTGTTCCCTTGTCTTCTGGATTGGGTTCAAAAATACAAGTCTACGGCTCAGAAATACACTGTTAGCCGTAAACTCAAAATTGGGTGGGCTGTTTAATGATGGTTATGGAATAAAATATTGCATGCTAACAACTCAACGCAGCGGAATGGAAAATATAGCGAAATAATCCGAAAAATGTTAGCAATCTCATACAAAAAACATGCCAATCAGTGAAGATATTCAAAAGATGCAGGAAAAACAGTGGAATTTTTGATATTGCACCCAAACTAAATAATGCAAGAAAGTGGTGATTATTTACAAATCACCCCATAAAAATTTACAAACAGTAGAAAAAAATGCATGATCCAAATCGGTGCATCCGTTCTCGAGTTTATAGTTAACATACACCCAGACATACTTTCGCTATTTTTTGGAAAGAGATGGTCATTTTGAACATACTTTTTTTTTCTAGGTGCAACTATTTTTTAAAAAATCTTTTTATTAACTAAAATGCGTTATTTTTTTTGCAATGCAACAATTATTTTTATAAATCATTTTATTAACTAAAATGCGTTATTTTTTCGCAGTGCAATTATTTTTTTAAAAATCTTATTACAAACTAAAACGCGTTATTTTTTTTCGCAATGCAACTATTTTTTAAAAAATATTTTTATTAACTAAACTGCGCTATTATTTTTCGCAGTGCAACTGTTTTTTTAAAAATATTTTTATTATCAAAAATGCTTTAAGTGCTCATGATAATTTTAAACGCAAAATTCCTGAAATTACACTTTTTCTCTTTTGCTAAATATATAGTCGAAATTCCTCAACGCGATAATGTTATTTTATCGCAATATTTTATACACTTTTCCTTGACACCCAATAATGCAATAACTATATATATCGTATCATTTAATGTGATAGACCTAATCCAATAACATATTACTTCTATCTATTTCGCGTAGCAAAGCAAAAATAAGTTTTTACCCGATATCCTAACAAATTGCTAAGCAACCACTTTTCATTTGAAATTTTTCTCCATAACAGTCTGTCACGGAATAAATAACGAAAAACTAGCAATAAAAAAGTTAAACCTTTATAAAAAAAATTACGAATCTAAAAAGATCGCAGAAGTTTAAAATTGACTTACCACGTATCAAAGACTTCTGTTTGCTTGACACTGATTGGCGGATTGTAAAAAGGCAAACGTAAAAAATGTCCTCTCTTAATGTTCTTTTGAAAAGATCGAAAAAGAAAGAATTCTGAATTCCGACAGATAAGGTTTATTTTTAACTTTTTGGGATGGGAGTTATGAAAAAGCAAAAGTAAATTTCAAAGTTAATGAAACTTATGAAGTTGAGTTTTTGTTTAAGTTATATAGAATTTATTTTTTTTAAAAATATTTTCATATTATATTTTTTTATGTGTCATCCATATTTGCATAGTTAAGTTTTTTTAAATTACTTTTTCATTTTTGGTGTTTTTTTAAAAGTTTAACATTTAACAGAAACAGTTTTAAAATGTCAGAATAAAAATACAAAATTTAAAATCTAAAAAAAAAATCTTATTTTTTAAAATTTTTATTTCTTAGTATAGGAGGCTGAAAATTAAATTGTATTTGATATCAAAAAGTGTATTTTTTTGAACCCCAAAAACTTTAACACTGAATTCATAATAGAAAAGCAAAAATACTGCATTTTTGTGTCTGGACTTTTAAGAATAAAACCTAAAGAGGCTGACCGAAGTAAGTAAGATAATGAAATATTATTAAAACATTCAACGCCAATATCAAAAACTTGAAATTTAAAAAAATTATTTTAGAACAAAACGGGACAGGATTTTTTTATTTTGAAAGAAGAAAATTTGTTTTGGATATATTTAAAATGGATTCATAAAGGAATATGTTTTATTGATTGCCATTTCTATTTTATTATTGCACTAAATCATACTTCCTTTCCTTCAGCTAAAATGACATAATACTTTCACTACTCTTGTCTAAAAGAAAAAAAAAACTTGTATTGGTTGAAAAAAAAAACTTGTATTGGTTTTAATCTCACTTTAAAAGGCCCACTTGTCAGGGAACAGTTAGATGGACTGGATGTAAACTAACAGGGTCATCAATGATTTAATTAAAAATGTGATTTAGTGCAATTGGAAAATAGAGAAGACAATTGAAAAAGTATATTTATCTATTAATCCACGTTTAAAATGCACGCAAAACAAATTTTCATCTTTCAAAACAAAAAACCAATTTCATTCTGTAATTTTTTTTTTTAATTTCACGTTTTTGATATTGGATTTTGTACATTATTTTCTTTGCTTTTGACAGTTACTCCAAATTTTATTCTTCAAAGTCCTGGCAATTTTATTAACTTTTTCAGATAATTTCTTGCATCTCAAAGTTTTTTTTGTTTATTTCGTTCGATTTGTATTTTTTTCAGCATTTGTGAAGTACTAGATAAAAATTTTTTTTTGCATTAAAATGATAAAGATTAAATGGTAAAAATATTACATTTCAACATCTCTCTAAATGTAAAAGCGAAATTCTGTATGTATGCATATTCGCGAGAGCAGGATCACTGATTTGGATCGTGTTGTAAATTTCTATAGGGTGTTTTATACCATATTTTACAACCGTCGTTGAACAGCCAACCCAATTTTTGGGTTTACTACTACTAATGTTCAACTCCGCAGCTTTGTAAGTTAGAACCCAATCCAGAAGACAAGGGAACTCCTGGATCAAATATTGGGAGAAATTTGCCATCGTGGAGGACTTTTTGAGGGAACTAACCCGCATTTGCGCAATATGGAGAGGAATACCACGAGCACCACCCATGGTTAGCCTGACGGCAAAGGGACTCTAACCCATGATCCGTCTACTACAGAGGATATTTCATGTCAGCACTGTGGTTGGTGCAAACTGGATGAGGATTGCAAACAATCACCACTTTTCGGTGTCATGTAGATGGGGAGCATTATCGAAAATTCGAAATTCCATTGTTAAAAACTACTGTTGCAGCGTAAGCACTCTTTAATATCTTTTGAATGGCTTCTTCAATCGGCATGACATGCTTTGTCATAGATTGCCAATGTATTTTGAATCATTTTGCGATATTTTCTACACCGCTATGGTTAGTTGTTTGCAGGAAACATTGAAAAGCGTATTTTTTCATTGTGTCGACTTTGCGTTGTCATGGAAACAGCATCCTTGCAAATGTTTAAGTAAATTATAATAATTAGTAAAAAAAAAAAGAACAACTTTTCTATGGGTCTGCTTGAAAAATTAAGAAATAAAATGTTGCGTGTAATTTATAAAAATTAAGTTGATATACAGCCTCTGAATTATAGAGGCCGACTCGCCCGCCATTTCGGAGCAAAAACTTTCTCTAATGCAGAAGAGCTACAATATTTAGCAGCTTATCACTTCAAACGACGGTGACCTCAACTAGGATAACCTATAAAGTGAAATGTGTTTGCATACATCAATTTACATTATTTTTCTGAAACTTTTTTTTTAATACGTGAACAAATTCAGTACAAAATTTATTATTATTATTATTGTTTCTTAAAATAAAAACATTATTCATTATTAGATAGAAACAGTTTCCACACATTTTTTGCTCTTCAATAATTATAAAATAAAAAAAAATAAGTAAATGGGGAAGAATTAGTAAATTTATGTTTGCATTAGATTTAAGCTTATCTAAAATTGATCCTGTGTTTTGGACAACTTATCCATTTTAGTGTTTTTGGAGGAATTTTTAAAGGAATTGGAATAGCATCAGGCCTTCATTTTTTGCTACTATCTTTCCTATTTACTTTGAGATTCTATAAAATAAGCCTGCGAGAAAATTGAAAATTTGAAGTTTTTATATTTTCGTACTTAAATTAAATTAGATTAAGAGATTCAGAGTTTAAATTTTGTAAACATGCACCAATTAACTTTTCTACTATAGAAACTAATTATTTATCAATTTAACACAAGAAATTTAAAGGAAAAAAAATAATAACATTTATAGATCCAAAATGTTTGAAAGATTGCATATTAAATAGATCTCTTATTACAAAGATAAACTAACAGTTTGAACTTTAAGCGATATATTACTATAAGTAACCATCGGAAGTATTAGTGAATCAAAATGAAATACAATTTGAAACAGGTAAATATTTATTTTTAACAGAACAAAAGGAAATACTTAAAAGTTAATGCAAAACTGGGCAATTATGAGATAAGTTTAACAAATACTTATTCAGCCTATCTGCTGCCTCTATTTACTTGGTTTTATGCCACGCAAACATTCAGAATTGTTAAACAAATCATTAAATGCTGTTTAAAGATCATATTTTAAATAAAAACTTACTTAATAAATTCAATTTTCACTGAAAATTCCAATATTTTAATCATAGTTAGAACTGAACAATTCAAGTATCCCTAAAAAGTTATTCGCTTATTTATTTTTAAAAAAACCACAAAAACAAGCATGCAGAAACAAATTCTAACAACTTAAGAACATTTATATACTGCGTATACCAGTAAATAATTTCAATAAATTATAAATAAATGAGTATTTATTTCACATAAGTGAGCTCCACTTCCAAGCTGCTATCTTGCAATTTATTACATTTTTTTTTGATTTCGAGGTCTGATAGAAATCTTTAATATTAGAAAACCCTTTTTTTTAACTGTTTGCCCAATTCATCGCTGCACAATTACCCATATCAATAATTTTAAGTATATAAGTGGGCTTCAGACTCTCACGCTAACATTACGTAACTAGCGAATCATGCAATTATTATTTGTTTGCTCCATAATGGCGGACAGTTCAGCTCTCACTGTAGAAGAGTCTTAAGTTGATATAGTCTCAGTTAGTGTTCTGGACTTCATGTTCATTTTAAATAAAATTTGTCTTAAGTAGTATATAAAGAATTTTTTATGACATTTTTAGCGACAGTAGAGGAAAAGTTGACGGTTTGTTTCAGGTTTTTATTGTTATTCGAAAACCATCGATTTGCATAAATATAAATAGTGCGTTATATAACAATTTATGTAAAATTAACTAAACGAGTTATTGTTATTCGAAAAACATCGCTTAATATACAGAATCTATCTTATTATATAAAACGCTAATACGTAAGTATGTATGTATGTATCAATAAAACCGATGATATTTCTTTTCTAGCGCTGGCAACAGTTTTCATTTTTAATTGATTGGATTCGGCGCGCAAGAGCACGTAGTGAGCAACCAGATAACAATAACCAGAGTGAGCATTATCAGGTTGTTCAATTCAGATTCATGCACTAAAAACATGACAATATTTAATTTAAACTCAATTAGGAATTAATTAATTAATTGAAGTGAGAATGCTTTAAAAGGCCGCTGTTGAATTGATATTTTTCTACTGGGAGCTACCTAAACGTCTAAAAAACGTTTAAGTGTTTGTATTGAATGCATTGAATTTTTTTATATTTCGCGTTTATTTATGCATTGAATTTTCACGCTTTAAAATGCAGAATATTAGTGAAGCAATATTTGATAATTTATTTTGCTAATATGTTTCTTATTTAGCTAATGTTTTGATTTTTTCACCATGTACAATCTAAATAGCTAATATACTTTTTTAAAAGCCAATAAGAACATTGGTAGAATTCTTCTACATAAGTACAATACTATGTCTTTGATGATAAAATACTATGTCTTTGATGATAATATATTATGTCTTTGTGCTAGAACATTGTGTTCATTGGCGAGCGAGCGCAGCGAGCCATGGTTCACGGCGTGAACCACATAGGATTGCGTAGCAATTCTCGGGGGTTGGCGAGCGTTAGCGATCAGGGGGCGGAGCCTCCTAGTTATATATTAATTTACATAAAATAAACTAAAGTTGTTGTTATTCGAAATATATTTTATATAATTGCTTTACTATTAATTTACATAAATTAAAGTAAAAAATTTATAGTTATTCGAAAACCATCACAGATAGCAAATAAGGTTTATTTTCACCCAGCAAAAGCCATTCAATGTAAACCTAAAAAGGTTGGTTATGTGGTTTACGTGTAAACCTTCTAACCTTAAAACGAGATCTGACCTTAAAACAATCTGCTCTATTCTACGCACATTACCCTAATCCAAAACCTTGGAAAGCCACCTTCAAGCCTTAAATCGAGGTTGACTTGGAGTTTTCAAGCGTGAAAAAATCCTTTAATAAAGCTGGTCTCAAGGTGAAAATAATCTTAAATCTAGGTAATTAGTGTGACGTCAGGCTAGTGTGACGTCAGCTAAAACGTCATTATGGACCTAAGTGACCATTTTAAATAGGTGACAATACTTTAAAAAAATAATTTTTGATCCGCTTAGGATGAAAGGTTTGAAACTTCAATATTTTTGCTTTATTGAAAAATTGTTTTTAATGCAAACATTTTTGTGACAATAAAAGGAAAATTCCGATATAAGGTTGCCGTAAGGTTACATGCTTTCTGGGATCGTTTAATATAAATGTGGTATACAATAATTTATGCAAAATAAAATAAACAACTTAATTTATTTATTTAGTTTACTTAAAGTAATTCGAAACGCTTAAAGTAACTTACTTATTCTAATTCGAAAACCACTGTTTTATATAAATGAGCTATATAATAATTTTATAAAACAAACTAAACAAGCACACTAGTGCTATCGGGCCCCGATAGCACAGTGGCTTAGGTACTCATCTGTCATTATGAAGCCTCGGGATTTTATCTCAATACTGGTTGCAAGCCCTCCCCCCCAACTACAAATTGATGCCTCTAGCTTGCTTGGGATGGGAACTAAAGGCAATCAGTAATCAATTCCGACAATATTGTCACCATCATGTTCTTCGTCACGATTTTGTTTTAAACTTAGCTTACAAAGAGTTGTTGCCAGAATGCTTTTTTTAAATATTATTGCACACGTGGTAAAGGTTTAGCAAGCCAACCAAATCGAAAAACAAGTAGAAATGAATCAAATTTAAAGAATGATTGCATAACTTTTGGAAGGAAATTTAATGTGCAAAAAATGGCAACAATACTAAAAATGGCTACAAAATTCATCGTAAAAGTAAACAAATACAATTTGTGACAACTGTCAACTAACTCGTTTAACTTTATTTTTTAAAGAATCTAAATTTACAAATGCTGTTGCAGATAAAAAAAAGTTAATTATAGTGCTTTGATTAACTGCTCCAATCCTTAATTAAGAGTTTGGCTGTTAATCATGGAAATCATTACTCAAATTTTTATCGGAGTTTTTGAAATAATATAAAGGTTTCGAAATTCAATTTAGTTTTAGCATTCGATTTCCAGCAGACAAATTAAGAAAAACCGTTCCTAGTCATTCATTCTTTTAACCTAAGCGATTCTAATTTTTTTTTTTTACAAAATCGAGTGGTGATCCTCCATTAATTCAAAATGAAAACAAATGTTCCCTGTTTATCGAATTTTTCAATGGAATTAAACCACAAACGTCAAGCGTATGAAGCAGACGATTTATTTAAACATATCTCTTTGAGGACGATTCATAAAAAGAACTCATCGGCGGTGTCTGGGGACCAGAGTATTCTGAGTTAATGAGGTATCGAATTATTGAGCCTACACGCGCGGATGTCTTCCAATAAAAACGTGACTCTTTCCCTTTTCACGATAGTTCGAGGGAAAAATTGATCTCTCTTTTTCTTTTTTTTTGTTGCCCAATACTGGGTGGGTCGACGAAATTTTTCGAGATAGAAAACGAGAACGAATCAATCGATGGGACTCATGCTCTTTCGACTGGAAGATCTCTTTGTTGTCCAGCGAACCTTTCCAACAATGGTGCGATGGACGGTAGAGATAACGCTTCAATAAAGGCCGAACTTCGCCAATTTCAGAAGATGGGAAGGTTTCTTGTCCATTTCAACGAGAGAGAAAAAAGCGGGTGAAGAACAATTGAAATGTAGAACATAGTTTGAGACATTAGAGTGGGATGGCTTACATTTCGACAATGTTCACGTTTTCAGGAAAGGTATCCTGATATAAATTTAAACTCAGCACAACAGTTTGTTTTTAGTTTGATTTGTAATGGTTTAAAGACACTACTATAAGGGAGCGTTCAATAAATAACGAGCTGCAACAAAACCCCATATGCTAAAGATTCCTTTACGTTCAAAACCTTTCCGCCATTGTTGAAAAACTTATCTCAGTGGCACAACAGTCGCTTTGTAGTAAAAACGTTTATGTTGTTTTTGAGAAACATTTCCAAAACTTCTGAATGGAGATAATATCTACTTAAATCTTTTATAGTTCATCAAATTCTGGAAAGTCACGCGGCAAAATATTAATGTTGTAAGGTGGGCGATTAAAGACCAGTTGGCTTTCTAACAAAGATGTTTGATTTCAGATTGTGGTCATTGGATGAGGATGGAAATTGCTTGTAGAAAGTGTTCAATGGCGTTTCGATTTGATTACATGTCTCAACGTAGCGTAGCACATTAAATGTGCTAAAATGTTTCATAAAATAGGGCTTGTTAACTAAGGCTCTTTATAAAATTAAAGCTAAAAATGATGGTTTTGTAAATGAATGCTTATGAACTTTCTCAAGAATACTTTCCGATTATTTTTAAATTTTTTTTTAATGATATCTATTAAATAGACGATTAAAAGTTGAGAAATGGAGGATTTATAATGAAAATTAAAGTTCAGCACGTGAAAAATTATCAAGTCAAACCAGTGTTTATTTGTTACGAATTATGTAAAATTTAGTAATTAACTGGTTGCCATTTTGAGGTTTGTTCAATGTCCATACATATCGTTAAAACATTTAAGTTTCTTTACTTATGCTTTACTTATGCATTTACTTATGACTCTAGTCAACCATATTACAATTAATGAGCTAGAAAGCATTTAAGCTTATTATTTCCTCCTAACTCACGGCTTCACTGATGCGCACCTACAGTATTTTTGACATTAAGGGTACATAATTTTTTTCACACTTCACCAGTTGGCTCTGGGTTGTACATGAACTTTGCCCTTTCTATTATTATGTAGCTTAGAAAAAAGTTAATTCATAATTGCGATAACTTTTTTAAGGAACTAGGTTAATTTAAAATAATTCAACTTTCTAAATTACAATTAATCATAACAATAAAATGATAAATTGTAATTTTAAGAATCTCTTTCATATTGCTAGATTTTTTTATAAAGTATTTCTTTACATTTCTGTCCTAAAACAAAACCAACAATAATAAAGCTAACTGTATTTTCACTTAGATAATCGTTTTGTAAAGGCACACAAACACGAAGTAAAGGTCATAAAATATAATCTTTTAAGTAATAAAACTATATAAAATCTTGTTCCATTTATTAGGCAAAGGGTATCAAAATGTTAAAGCGATTTGTTTATGTTTGTCCAATTTGCATACATGCATATTCCTCTTCACTCCGAATTGGAGTATAGGGCTTCTATCATAGCTTTCCATCTCACTCTATTTGTGACCAGATATTTTGCCACCCTCCATGTTTTCCCTATTGTTTTCAATCCGTTTACAATCGTCATGTGCCAAGTATTTTTTGGTCTTCCTCTTTTTCTATTGCCCTGAGGGTTCCAATAAAATTTTGTTTAATTTACGAAAGGAAAAATGACAGAAAATGTATAATTTTTGGCCAAACTCTATCTAGTAGCACGAAATTAATTTTGAATACTTATCCATTTACTCAAGCTATGAAGCATTTTATAATTCTTTATGTATTTCCTATGTACTGATTATATTTTAAAGGTAATACAAAAATTGAATTCAATGATTAAAAAGTAATTTTTATCACATTTAATCTAAATTATTTGTTAAAATCTAAATAAATACACATAAATGAAATAAAAATTTGTTTTCCTAAACGCTAATATTCAAAAAAAGGATTATTTAAATATTAATGATGAAAGTTAAGAATTTTTTTCTGTGTTATCTTTGAAAGGAATGGCGGATGCTTCATCTCTATTCAACTTTATTAAACTTAAAAGAATGTTTTCAACAACAGCGAAACTCCTTAATGAGGTTGAGCTTAATAAACATGTTCTCTAGAATTCCTTCTTTTAGACCTCATTTTATTGTTCGAAAGACATGCTTCGTTCTTTTTTAATTATTATTTAATTTTAAAAAAATTTCTTACAATTTTCAGAAGAAATAGATACTTTTTAAACACTAAAAAACTTTTGTGGGTTTAGTTTTTTCTCGTATATTTTTATTGTTATACATTAAATCTAACTTCAAATATATTAACGTAGATACTTAGTATTATATCTTTTTGAAAGCAAATACGACGATAATTTGTTTGAAATTTTATTGTACACAGTGAAAAATTAAAGCAATTATTGTATACTTTGTAACTTTTTATCTGGTAAACGAAACCTTCTTTTAATAAGATGCAATCTTAATGGTTCGATGGTCTAACTTTAAACATGATAATTAATTTGTGCATTTAATTTTAAGTTATCAAATCAGACACAAAAATCAATTTTTTTCTGAATAAACATGCCTCTTTTAACTGATCAGGATTTTCGAACTTCAAAATATGGGAGAAATATTTCAAATCTATGTCAGTTTTTCAAAATACCTAGAGAGATGCACCAAGATAATCTACATCATTTAAGCAAATATACCAGTATTATTGGCAGACAATTGGATCATTCAGATTGAACTTTTTATCCCTGAATATTGCATAATGTCAGTCGTCTGTTCAGGACATCACTTGCTACTAGCATTTAAATCGGTTTTTTTTTGTGTTTGTGAGTAAAATCAAAAACCACTGTTCTATTACAGTAAATAAAATTTACGATTCTTTTTTCGTACGGCCAAAGTGGATAATTTCGTATTTTTAAATTTTAACTCATTTATCATATTTATTCTTGGTCGGTGATGCTTTTACTTCTGACTGAAAATTAGTGTTTTTATTGGCATAAGAATAATGTCTCAAACACACACGCCAACAACATTATTTGATTCTTTTAAAAGCTTAACGATTGCTTTATTTGATTTTTCTCACTCCTTCAAATGCATCTATTTTTTCCTGTTCAGCTAGAGAAAGACTGCTGTAACGACCCATAGCTATCGATTGCTACATGATATTTAAACTGTTCAAATATCTCCACAATAATCGGTGTAATTCCACAGGAAAACAAAACCATGATATTATTGCATATTTTGTCAAAATAAAAGTTTTGATATAAAGATTCATAGGGTGTACTTTATAAAATCTTCAAAAAAGTATCAAAATGAAAATTTTTATAAAGTAAAAATAAAAAATTTTTTTTTAACAAAATGTTTTGTAGTTGAATAATTAGTCTAATTATCTCCGCCGAAAAAAGTAGGTTATTATTATCATTTAAGAATCGAAAGTTTTAAAAAAACTGGGTAGACATATTATCTTAATCTGCATTGAAATGTAAAAAAATATTTCGGTAACCATAGAAATCTTGTAATCCGGATAATAAGAGTTAATTTGTATAGTAATATGTTTAAATGGTAATTGAATGGTACTACCTGTCAAAAAAAAAGAACTTCAAACAAAGGGCACTTTCCATTTAAGAAATAATATTGTTGGTTTCGGTTACTTTGAATAGGAATCTAATGTGCTTAGATTTTAAAAATAGGCAAAATATTAGATAGGGAAAAATTAAAGACAAATAAATGTCACAACACTTAAATTTCGAATAACTGAAGCATGTGTAGTTGATTTCACAGGGTTCAATTAATTTTGTTCTGTAAGCGCAAACATATTCTTATAAATACAGATTATATTACTAGAAAAGGGAAAAGAAGT
The DNA here is from genome assembly GCF_043381705.1 of Parasteatoda tepidariorum. Classification (NCBI taxonomy): domain Eukaryota; kingdom Metazoa; phylum Arthropoda; class Arachnida; order Araneae; family Theridiidae; genus Parasteatoda; species Parasteatoda tepidariorum. The sequence goes on from NC_092209.1 coordinate 63,416,574, forward strand.
TTCAGAAAGTCTGGGACTACAAGACTTCAAAGCATTATATGGTAGGTTAAACAAATGTAAGGTATGGCATATAACATTACTTTCAAGGCTTATTTATATGGTAAAGAAAAATTAGTAGAAATGTAGACAAAGAGTTATACAAAAAAATTTTAAATTGCTCATTTTAAATTTTTAATTAAATTTCTATTTAAGGGACCCATTTTATGGTCCCGGTTGTATCTCGTATTGAGAGGTACTACTATATACGACAATTGGTACTTCTGTACTGTGTAACTCAGAGAATGATGCTGCACCTTTTTTTTTACAAAAATATATTTATTGATCTTTATAGTTCCTTTAATAAGTAAAAATGTAGTTAGTTTTGTGGGGAGAGGAGTATTAGACCATGTCAACTGTCATCTATGAAAAGGTACCCCGACGTAGAGTCGAGTTAACATGTCTTATATACTAGTGAAATGTAGTTGTAATTTTGTAGTGGTAGATACGCTACAGTTTTATAACCATATAAATTCCAAAATTGTGCATTTTTATCACTCATCATTAAATGTTTTCATGTAATTGGTGTTTCAAAAATAATTGACGATTTTTAAAAAAAGAAATAGGTTTTTAAAATTAGTTACTAAGTTCATCAACTGATGGCATTGCTCATTGAGAAAAAGTACTAAACAATGTTTTGAAAATGGCAAATGTAGGGCAGTCTGAGGAGAATATTGAAAGCTGCCAGAGCAATTATCTTAGACTGAAGGATCTGACATACAACAGAAAACATTGTCTTATTGCAATTTTCCAATTTGCAGCATCCTCTGGCTATATATATTTTTTAAAAATATAGTCTGAATCAAATAAAAAGTTTTTAAACAGAACATAGCGAGCTTATTTTTGAAATTTTCAGATTGGTTTTGGAAAATAAGTCGTTTCAGGAATGTAGAAATTATGTAGTTAACTTATATTTTACATATTTTAGATCAAAAACATAATAATTTTTTTATAGCAAATTAGCCTTTTTCTTCAAATTGAGTTTAAAAAAGAATTAATCTTTTCAATTCAGTTAGAATTTATCACGAAACGAATGAAAAATACTGAAAACTCTCTATTTATTTCTCTTTTTGTTCTATACCAGAGAATTTTAGGGAATAAAAGAATGCAAAATATTTCTTTTTAAATTGTTAATAAGTGTCAGTTTATTTACTAAGTTGACCCTTTAGAATGAAAAAAAAGGAAATTTTTGAGAAGGGGAATTCAAACAGACAAATATAGCAACACATGAACTTAGTATTTAACTCTAACGACTAAAATATCCTCATTAGAAATGTTTTATAGTTCATATGAAATAATAATTAATTCCATGACGAGTTATTGAAAATAGACGAAAAGTAACGTTAAAGTAAATCTTCTTATTACGCTTTAATTTTGCTCCACATAAAAATTTAGCTCAGAAAGAGAAAACGTTTGAGTTTAAAACATTAGACTTTATTTAGTTTTTGCCATAGTTTTCTAACTGCCATTTAACAAATATTCAAGCTGCGGCATCCTTTCCAAAATTACGCTTGTTGTAGAAAATTAAATAATGACTACCTACAGAGCCTGACTCACAACGAATATCTAATTGCGTAATCGAGAGCAAAAATAAAGCAATAACCCTTTTCAAGCGATTTTTTTATTTTATCGCAAGAGTGCAAAGGCGTGAGTAATCCTTCAAGTTTTAGGAAGTAAAAATTCATTCCTTGTTTATTGAAAATTAAAAATGCTTTGTTATACTGTTTTTATTGTGCCATTTTTTAAGATGTCTGTTTACATCACTTGAACTATGATAAAAGAATTATTTTTCATAACACTTACAATAAAATAGTTTATTTAAAAACGCGTTTTATTATTTTTATTATTTTATTATTTTTATTATTTTATTATTTTTATTATTTTATTATTTTTATTNGCCATTTTTTAAGATGTCTGTTTACATCACTTGAACTATGATAAAAGAATTATTTTACACAACACTTATAATAATATAGTTTGTTTAATATAATATAATATAATAAAAAACGCTTTTTATTATTTTTATTATTTTATTATTTTTATTATTTTATTATTTTAATTATTTTATTATTTTTATTATTTTATTGCTATTTTATTTACATTACGCTTATATGCAATATTTTTTTACAGAGTGTTCCAAATACCCGTTCAAAACGTGTATTATTTTCTAATGTATTATGAATCTTAGTTAAAGTCAAAGTAAAAAAGAAAACATACATATTGAGAGTTGCAAATCAGTACTACAGCATGGAAAAAACAGAAACGCTATAAAAAATATAACATATCGCAATCATGGAAGACGTTACAAAAAACATCAAAACCAGTTTGCATGCCGGGAAAAAAAACAAATAAGAGCCGAAAGACAACGATTAAAAACAACTCCAAAATCCATCAAGGAACCATACAGGTTTTATAGTTATCCCTTATGCTTTTTTTTACTAGCGATTCGTTTAAATGTGATTGCATTTTTGTTTTTTCTTTTCTGAAATAATTACTTGGAATGTATTTTTTGTAATGATTTCAAAAATATGCAATAAGGGTGGTGATTACGGAGCATCTAGTTTGAGTTTAAATTCAATGGAGAACTAGAAATAAAAAAAAATATAAACGAGATAAAGATTTGATATTTAAAAACGAAAGCGCTGTGTGGTAAATATTATGACTAACAATTTTAATCTTGTATAAAATGTATTTATTAAAGTCACAATTAAAAACCCATCACAATTTTGAAGTTAAAATATAGCATCAATTTACATAATTCAGAATTCAATTGACATTTATTAAATGTTCAAGCTTAAAACTTTTAAGGGAACCCAAAGCTGATATCGAGAAAGCTTCAAATCTTTGCCAAACCTTCATCGTCCTACACTAGTTTCCTTTTAAAGCTTTATATGAAACGGAAGCTTTAAGATAGAATTTCAGTGTAACTGTCAAAAATGTCGTTGCTGCAGATGATGTGGAAAATTCGATAACTCAATTTAATAATTCTAAAGACAATCGAATGTTGTTTAATATAACTCCAGTACAGTAGGCTCATCTTTTAGAGTTTGTTAAGAATATATTATAATGATGTTATATTATAAGGCGAACTAATAGAAAATTAGCACTGTTAGAATTTTCACTCTAAAATTACGGTAAAATAACCAGAATCGGTCTGTCCATTCAATTGATCGTAAGGTTTATGATGATTAACATTTCTTGACTTTACGGTTTTAAAACCGTTTATAGTTAGTATTGTTAAAAAAAAACCAAGAATACAAAACTATACGGTTTTTAACCATTCACAATTAGCATGGTTTCCGTAAAAAAGAAATTTAATTGGTCATTGGAACTAGGCTTTTCGTTAGGTTATGGGCATTGGAGTTTGGTTGTTTTGTGGTTGTTTTTTCGAATGAATCGTGAAATGTGGTTTAATTAGTTTATCTGGTTTCACCTATCATAAGAGATGAGGTATGTTAGACTTTATTGTGTTAAGTAGCTTAATGAGAGCATCTATGAGTGAATTCGAGTATCGTAGTATAATAGTCCAGGCTCAAAACTTGAGAAGACCAGGATACTGGAAACTTTTCATTAGTTGAAAGGAATGGAAGAAAGATTGTAGTGTTAATACTGGGACTCGAACTGACGGTCTGTCGGTCATGATTTTGACAGATTTGACCTCTTGGCTATAACATGTACCCAGCTGCAAGGAACTAAGTGGCTTCATTAGGTAGTCCTAATTGCTGAGATAAAATTCTAGTTGTTAAACCGTATCAGATGAAAGCAGTTAATAAACGGTTTTTCTCATAGTTAAGAGTTCCGATACCATCTTCATAACGGTTATTTGGCTGTTTTGTTTGAATAGGGTTAAATAACAATTGAATAGTTTGCCCTTTAATAATTTTTTCCGCTAAATTTTGAATAGTGTGTTAGGAACCTTGTAGTGGAATATATTAATGAAATTTCTGAAATTACGAAAAAATCGGTTTTATAATTTATAGAAATATTTAGTAACCATTTGCAAAACAACTGCTGCCCTCTAACGAAAACAGCTTTATTTTAAATAATTATATTTTAAATTACCTGGAATAATGAATTATTCCTATTTGAGTGTTTCGAAACGTTCCTTAACATATTTGCATACATTAATTGAAAATCTGAGGCGACAGGCTTATAGCAACATGAAGTCACTTTTCTAACATGTTGAGAACAGCGGTTTTGGGGAATAATACCGATTTCCATTTTTACATAAATAACAGCAGATTATATTTTCAGTCTTAAGACTTGTTCACAACAACCACATATCGTTGCTATAATGTAGAAGTTGAAAAAGTTGAAAAGGTTATTAAAAGAAGAGTACCCCGAATATAACCCATATGAAGTGCAAAATAAAGATAAAAGTGCAATTTTTTTTTTAAAAAGTAGATATTCTTAAAATCTAGTTAAAATCTACTATATAAATCAAATTTTTCAACAAATTTTTAAAAAAGAATTGCCCGCATTAGCCTTTTTTTCCTTGGAAGATCTCTATGGACCAGATTTCAATAAAAATATTGAACAATTATGAAGGCATTGTTTAAAGTACTCTCTTAATAATATATAATTAAAGCGTTAAAGTTGGATATTCTTTAAAAAAGTTTTTTTTAAAATATGTTGATAAATATGTTCAGAACAAATGTTACATGAAGTTATTATTATTTTTAAAATAAACAGAGCCTTCAAAATAATACAGCTCTTTGAGAGTAAAGATATGACTCTTTTAGAATAAAATGTTACTCTTTTAGCGTAATTAAATTTTTGCTGGCACTGTAACTATTACAATTTATGCAGAAAAATATTTCTAAAGTAACCGTTCAACTTAACTTATACAAATAACTTGACATATTAATCAAGTTGTAGTATTGACTTAGACTTAAGGCTAAGACTACAGATTTTTCGCATTACTTAAGAGTATTAAACTAAATTAGTTAAAATGTAATAATCCTGTTCATTTTTAAGTAAAGCTTTAAATTTGAAAAGGGATTTTTCTAGTTCACATAAATGACATTATTTCAAAATAACGTTCTCGATATTTACTTATTGTGCAACACTGAAAAAAATATATTACATTTACTGAAAAAAACTGTCTGCTGATGTGGCTGTATAGCGGTACAAAGCTATTTATTTCCCAGAAAAATACTTTTATTTATAATCCAACGCCCGTTTTGAGCAGATCTAGATTTAATGTTTTTTTTACAAACAAATTTGCTATTTTAAGAAGGAAAAGAAACGATATAAAATAACTATAATAAATAACATTGTGGTCAGTTCTAGTCGAGGGCTGAATTTGCATGACTAGTCAACGCTGATGCTCGAACCCGTATTCAGCTTACAGTAGTAATTTTATTTATGAGAAGTTTAAAGCCATAAAATAATTTCTGAAAAATAAGAACAAGTGTAGAAAATAATCGTAAAATAACTTGAAAAAAAAAGCTATCGGCCGGTAAGCAAAACTGCATGGCAAAAACTAGAATTTAAATTGACTGTTTTAATCTTGACGCTTTTATGATAAGGGTGAAAAACGGATAAAAACTGTTTGATGAACTATTTAAACAGTCAAATATACGGAAAAATTCTTTGAAAAAGGCTGGAATTTTTTGCAGAGTGTGCGAGTAATGATTAGAAACAAAAAAAATCTGTTTTTATCGTTAAATAGTTTTTTCCCCGTAAAAAATTTCTTTTCTGTAGAATTTACAGTTATTTTTTACAGTCGCGAAACTTATACTTAAACACTATGCTTACGATTGAAATAGACCGTAGGGAATATTTGGCTTTTAATTTATAAATAGGTTTCCATTTTATGTCAAAAACGTGATCGGGTTTCTTAACAGCCTAAAAAGGACATCATAGGTTGTGACAGTGCCTGACGATAGGTCTTGGGAAATTTCCCGAATGAAAATAAAGGAAAATAGTGCCAAATAAAAATAAAATCCCGGTGTGACGAGGATGTGTTCGACGAGACGGGAAATGGAAAAACCGATGAAGCAGTTGAACGAAAATTTCATTTTTGGGTTTTCTCCTGACTCCCATTCTTTTACTTTTCCCGTTTTTCCCCCGACGCCATTACGTTTTTTTACCCCATTCAGTGGAACTTTAGGAAAAGTGGCGAAATGGGAGAACGCGAGGTCCCGGAAGTGCCTTTGAACGCTTTTTCAATTCGAATTTATTTGGAAAAATGTTTTTTTTTGTTTTGTTTTTGGATGGGATAAAATAAAAAAGGTCACGTGTAAATAATCATTTTATCTCATGGAGGTTGAGGGTCGTTTAACTACTTTTATATATTGCACGTTTGTGGATTGTTTGGAAATTGAGTTTGTTTAGAAGATTCAATTACTTTATCTGTGGTTCGGGGGAAATCCCCCCCCCCTTAATGTTCAGCCAAACTTTGAAAACATAAATAAACGGAAAATTACCTATAAGGAAAATATAAAAAAGAACGTTTTATTCAAAACGATATCAAGGGCGGGAACAGTTTTTAATTTATTATGTTCGTATGTTTAAAACAAATTTTGTATGAAAAGTTGTAATCTTCCCTTATCACCGAAAAGTAAAAATGTATGAAATATTTTAAATATTTTCTCGTTTAATAAAAGTTGAAGAAAATTTTTCAATTTTGTTTTCTTTTAGCAACAGCTTTTAGCTCTTTTGATAAAAACATTACGTTATTGTTTGCGATGTTGAGCAAAATTTAAAAATGAAATTTAAAAAAGCGATTAGAATATTTCTCTAAAAAAAGTGTAAAAATTAGTTTAAATTATCTAAATGATATTAAAAATATCATCTAACATTTAAGTTGTCCTTGTTATAACTTATATAAAAAACACATTTTGGATTAAATTTTTATTTCAAGATAAAACAGAAGATCACTAAAATGTTGCAAATTATGAAACTTTAAATATTTGTGTACAGTGAGGAAAAAAATAAATGAAAAAAAAAAGATATTACCCAGAATATTTTTCGTTATAATGATCAAATTTTCACGAGTTAATTTTCAATCTTAATAGTTCCAGTGGGTGCCTTCAAACATGCTAATGATTCATTTCTAATAAATTTAATAATTAAAATAAATAAGAAAATGCATCCCCTCCGGATTAGCGAATTGTGTAACTTTTGCTACTTCTACATTGCCCATGGAAATTACAATATTACATAGCAAAGCAGTTAGCTGAACATATATCTTTTACAGTTATAAAATAATTTGTAATCCAACTATTTTTTAATCTATCTTATTTTAATAGAAAAAAAAATTGCAGAAAAAGAGTAAGATTTTGAGAAGACGATTCCAAATTTATCACAACTTCGAAATTTTTCACTATTTTAATTTTTAGTATTTGCTGTTTTATAAAATGAAGCATAACGAAGAATATTCCAGATTGCAAATAAGGTGATATTGTATTCCAGATTACATTGTTTTGAAATTGCTGAATTGGTTTTTAAATATATTATCCAAAAAAGCAAAAAGTGAAATTAACATTAAGGAAACCAAACTTTCATTCCATCTCTTAAAATAAACTATTAGGGCTACAATTTCCAGATTGCGGTCCCATATTTTAAGGGTTGAAAATTCAAATATGCAAAAATTTATATGTTTATTCAGAGAAGATACGATTTTGTGTCATAGTTCGTAACTTAATAAATTATTCGGACTAATTAGCATATTTGTGGTCACCCACTGGGACCTTTAAGATTGACATTTAATTCCTGCTAAAATCCGATTTTTAGAATGAAAGTTTATCAGGTTGATGTCTTTTTTTCGCGTACCTTAATTTTCCCTTGTATAATTATGTAATGAAGATAGTTTTTATGAAGTGATAAAATTTGGTAACTTTGGTAGTTAAAATATAATATGTCGTAAATATAGAGTGAGGATGGAAAAGTAATGATTTTCTAATTTTAAGAATTTTAACGAGCATTTTTCTAAATAAATTAATACTCCAAATCTGCATTACTACTAATATTACTCTTTCTTTTCCCCATATAAGTTCAATTTTAATGTGAGGTGATTTACAATTTATGTGCATATAATTTTAAATGCATTTATTTTGTATTATTTAACAAATTTGATGAAATTAAACACTAAGTAGTATTAAATACATAATTTGGAATAAAAACGCGATATAGCAAGATACATATATGCAAATACTTAAAATAATTTAGCGATTTCGATATAGCCGAAAGAATGAGCTTTAAAAAACTTTTTTTTAAGTATGCTTACAGCAAGATATTAAGGCTATTGTTTCTTCTTAATGCTTGGTAGAAAGTAATTAAGAATTCCAATTATTTAATTATGATTTTCAAGATAAAAGATCATTTTAATTAACTTTCAATACTCTAATGCTTTTATTTTAAAGTTGGGTTTCCACGAACAAAAGGTGTTACGGCGATAATAGATTAAGGAATGTTTTAATTATTTCGATTGTTATCTACTTCAAAGATACAGAATTAAAATCCAGTATTCAAAAGAGTTTTTTAAACTAATTAATTTGATCAACATATCATGGGTTTCACTTTGTAATTTAACTTTAAGATGAATCCTTTTCAAGAAAATTAAATCAAAAACTCTAAAACACTTAAAGAATAAAGGAATTTAAGCTTTTTATTCAAACGGTATCATCTTTGGTAAAAAAAAGATAATCTATTACGTATTTGACTTTATTTTTGTTTTATATTAATAATCTTTTAAGTTTCAAGTAATAATAATAATAAGATTATTGGAAAATTAAAAGTACCTCTGTGCGTCAATTCAAATAAATAAAAAAACTGTTAGATTTGAAAGTTGCTAAAATTAAAAATTGTTGTTTTAATTTGACAAGAAAACACACTTCAAAGTTTTGTGAAAAAATATTGTGTTTGTAAAAAATGGTTATTTTTTTTAACTTTACCTCGATGATTATTGTATATTAAATTTTTGATCAGATTAAAATAATAAAGAAAAATTTAAGTACTGATAAACTTATTCTAAACACTGATTTATGTTTTAGGCCAGTATTTTTAATTAAGACTCACCGATTAAATTTTTCTCCAGATTATTTTTTTCACGAGTAAATTTTCTTTAAATTTTTTACAAAGCAATATAAAAATACTGCTTGAAAGTCAGGAGACGAGCTGTTAGTGGAAACGGAATTCGTGTCATGTCAGTAGTCTCCATTAATATCTAAATTTAATGATGTTTTATTTAGAATTCATTTAGTGTAAAATAAGAAAGAAGTGGCATTTGGCAGCTAAAGGAATTTATTTATTTAGTCCGAAACTTTCATAACGTTCTTTAATTGCTTAAGTTATGAACAGTTTAAAGGAAATTTTTTTGAAATTAATTTTATATATAAATAAGGCGAATAGACACCCTAAATTCTTGAAGACAGTCATCGGATTTCAACAATTGTCCTCAAAAACTTTAAGTATTTTTGACGACAGAAAATGTTCTCAAATCGTAACATGTCCTCAAATAACTTGAATTCAACTGTAAACATCTGATTTTTTTTGGGCAGTAAAATATCAAAAAATCCGAAATGCGAAGGATTTTTTTTAATCAAACTGATTTTATTTTACAGATAATACAAAAAAGCAACAAGAAAAGCTCCATATTAACAATCTGCTACTGAAAATAATTTCAGAAAAAAACAAGTTTCAATAATCATGTGCACATATATTTTACATGCGTTAAACAACCACGGAATAACATATAATATGTCAAATCAAGTTTAATGAGGATGGTTCTGTACCTAACATTAGCTATCAATTTAAAAAAAAATTGTTGCACATATATATTATATAAATATATGAGAGCAGTCAAATCACAAAATTTTTTGATCACGTACCGCTGATTTATTTTCAAAACATGGTTTAAATATCTGGTCACCTTGCATATAAATAATGTTTACAATATTAGGGTAGATAAAAGCAAGATCACCAATCAAAATTTTCAAACTTATTTATTCATTTTTTATAATTTGAAATAATAACCCTAAAATTTAAAGTGGAAAAAAATAAAGAAATACTTTTAGGATTAATTTAGTCAGTCATTGCGTCAAAAATTTTTGCATGGTATTTTAAATTTAGAACCATTACATAAAATGTTTATTGAAATAATTTTTTTACGGAAATCTAATTTAAAACACCACTGTTTTTTAAGTTTCGTAAATTTCAGAAAGAGGAATTAGGGAAGTCTTATCGTCTTTGAAAAATTCGATATTTTATCTTCCCGAACGCCTTTGACTCGTTTTTTTCGCTTGAACACCTTTGCAGAAAATGCTTTTGGAAAGATCGTGGACCTTTCTAAACAACAATAGCTACACTGTTAGAATTTTCTAAAATTTTAAAATTATGGTAAAATATCCGGCAGCAGTCTGTCCATCCAATTAGCTGCAAAGTTTGAGTTAAAGAAATTTTTTTACCTTTACAGTATTGAAACAGTTTACAAATAGTATGGTTAAAAAACCATGAAAACAATATTATACGTTTTTTTAAACCATTTACAACTAGCATGGTTTCAAAACGTACTAAGATTTTCATGAGGTAATGGATATTGGAGTTAGGTTGCAGTTGAGTTTTTTTTTATCAAATGAACCGTGGAATGTGGTTTAATTAGTTTGTCTGGTTGTTTCACCTATCGTAAGCGATGGAAAACACTAAACTATTTTTTATGTAAAACAGTTTTATGGAGTTGTCATCTATGAGTGAATTAGAGTGTTGTCAGAGCTGGGACTCGAATCACCGTCGAGTTGGTCATTAAATTGACAGATTAATAATCCCTTCGACTATATTGTACCTATATATTATATTATATACTATATATTATACTATATACTATATATTATACTATATACTATATATTATATTATATCGACTATATATAGTCGCAAGGAATTAAGTGTCTTCATTAGGTGGGTCAAGCTAGTGCGATAAAATTCTGAGTATTTAACCGTATTAAGCGAAAGCAGTTAATAAACGGTTTTTCTCACAATTAACAGTTAGAATACCAACTTATTTACTGTTATTTGACTGTTTTGCTTGAATATGGTAAAATAACAATGAAATAATTTGTTATTTAGATATTTTCAGAAGTTATTTAGTTATTTACACATTTCAAATAGTGTATTTTATGTTAAAAATAAAATGTATTAGTATATAAAAGTATGCTCGCATTCAGAAAAAAATTCATAAATAAAATTTAGCCAATTTTATATTTTTTATTTAGTAAGATATAAACAAGTAAAAAATCCATGATTTTTTGAAAAATTATTTATTCAATCAATACCTAACGAAAATCGGAATAGTATTTTAAATTTAGAAGCTGAAATATTTTAATAATTCCTTTTGCATAGTTCTAATTTGAAATATTAAATAACTTTTATGCAAAAAGCAATATCTTCCAAGAAAAAGTGGCAATTTATTTCTTATTTGTTATTACCCTTGCTGTACATTAAGCTTTTTCCTTTTACTAAGTTCATCTCGGGGTNTAATAAAATTCTGGTTGTTTAACAGTATATGTGAGATCAGGTAATAAACGGTTTTTCTCACAATTAACAGTTGGAATACCAACTTATTTACGGTTATTTGACATTTGTGTTTAAATATGGTTAAAAACAATGAAATAATTTGTTATTTAGCTATTTTCAGAAGTTATTTAGTTATTTACACATTTCAAATAGTGTATTTTATATTAAAAATAAAATATCTGCCTTTTTTGTTTTAGTTTATAAAAGTATGCTCGCATTCAGAAAAAAATTCAAAAACAAAATTTAGCCAATTTTATATTTAGTAAGATATAAACAAGTAAAAAATCTATGATTTTTTGAAAAATTATTTATTCAATCAATACCTAACGAAAATCGGAATAGTATTTAAAATTTAGAAGCTGAAATATTTTAATAATTCCTTTTGCATAGTTCTAACTTGAAATATTAAATAACTTTTATGCAAAAAGCAATATCTTCCAAGAAAAAGTGGCCATTTATTTCTTATTTGTTATTACCCTTGCTGTACATTAAGCTTTTTCCTTTTACTAAGTTCATCTCGGGGTTAATAAGCAAGCGCAAAGTGCAATTTACGATAATGTTCATCATTAGCATGAAGTATCTAAGCCTAATATTAAATGCAAATGCAGAGCAAAAATATTTAATGTCTGCACGCCAAGCGAAATAATTTTTTTCTCTCGCTTTTGTCGAATGAAAGAACTTTCATTTCGTAAAATCTTAATGAGTACACCATTTGTTTAAAAGAATTTTTCTGCAATATTTTTCTTGAAGAAAAAACAGCATTTTTATTCTTCTAATTTCATTTTTAAAATTTATAGTGCAATTAAAGTTTATATTATGTATTTAAATGTATTTTGTTACGAGAGGTTTAAAGATACAGTTTCTAAATATTAATTATAATATTAATTGAAATATTTTTATTCTGCTTTTATGATTATTGGTTGAAAGCTTCGTACAGTTTTTATAAGAAATATACTTTAATAGTATAACTTTAGCTTAATTTATAATTTTGAGCTCTATCAGTTCTGAATACTCTTCTTTATGCATTTTAAAGTGACTGTTTTTTTGAAGAGGGATTATACTCTTCTCAAAGAATTTACGGTAAACTGATTTGACTAAAACAAGTTCCGTTATGTTTTTAATATTTTTGTTGATAGTTGAAAATACAATATTTAAAAATAGATTAAAATTTATTCATGCAAGAAAAGTTAATCATGTAATATGCATTTTTGTTGTTGTTAAAACATAGTTTTTCAAAGCAAAGTCTAAGTTACACTGGGAAAAATATTTTTAAACAAATTTTAGATACTTATATCGTATTAGATACTTAAATATCGAAATTGGTTTCTCTCTCCAAGCTGCAGTTTTCTTTAAATGGAATTTTTAGTTTATTTTTTGTCAAAATGCTCAAGTTTAAAAATGTTAAATACATAACAGGGTTTTACAGAAATATTCTGATAAATTTCTAGGGGAATTCGGGCATATCAACGGGTTTAAAATTGCATAGAAACTCCTGCCCGGAAATGACGCCGTACACCGATAGGAGTGCTTTTATATCATAAAGTGTTTCTTCATGTTCTTCTGAACAGGGCATAATGAGGAAGCGCACCTAGCTGCATACGTTGACATTTCCGGGCATGGATTCCTGTGCAGTTTTAATCCCGATGATCTGCCTAAATTCCCCTAGAAAATTGTCACAATATTTCTGCGACCCCTAGTGTCGATAACATTTTTAAACTTGTACAATTCAACAAAAAATAGACAAAAAAATTTAATTTTGAAAATAATCTGTAGCTTAAGGATCAAAACTAATTTCAAATTTGAAACCCCCGCACTCGAATTAGGCAAGATCAAGTATTAGTATAAATGCAACAAGAAATTTGTTCCCCAGTGTAATTAATTAAAATTTTAATTTATGTTTCAATTTAAATATAATTTAAATATAATTTTAACTTTAATATCTAAAAAAATTTGATTATATTAATGTATTTATGCATTTAAATTATACTTGATAAAAGATTTATTTTATGCTTTGTAATCTACGGAGAAGTGTTTTTTTTATGTGCGTCTTTTTTCAAGTGATTAAACTTAAATTATATTTGCAATGATACTGCAACTGCGACACAATAGTGGACAACGTAATTTCATATATTAACAAAAAAATGAAATGCACAATGGAAATTTTGATACGGCAATTTGTACAGGAAACTGTACAAAAGAATATGTATTGAGCTCCATAAGCATGCTGTTTCAGAATTTTTGCAAAAAAAAAAAAAAAAAAAANTTAAAAAAAAAAAAAAAAAAAAAATTAAATACATTTAGCAACTGCAAAATATTACGAAATTGTGAAAAAAGTTAAAATGTTTTCCGAATATGAACAGTTCTTTTTTATTTAGAAAAGGTCAAGTAAATGGTTAAAAAAATGATTTGTCTAGTGGAATTAAAAATGTATTCGCTCCTGCTGGGTAAAGTTTTTAAGCTTTATTTTCAAACAAACTGCTTATTAAAATATTTAAAATTGATCATTTTGCAGCAAAATAATATATAATTGAGAAAAAAATCACGATGTTTTCCACTTTTTCCTTAAAAATTTTTAGTTATTTTTTTTTATTTATTCATTATTTTTTTTGTAGCANTATTTGACATTTGTGTTTAAATATGGTTAAAAACAATGAAATAATTTGTTATTTAGCTATTTTCAGAAGTTATTTAGTTATTTACACATTTCAAATAGTGTATTTTATATTAAAAATAAAATATCTGCCTTTTTTGTTTTAGTTTATAAAAGTATGCTCGCATTCAGAAAAAAATTCAAAAACAAAATTTAGCCAATTTTATATTTAGTAAGATATAAACAAGTAAAAAATCTATGATTTTTTGAAAAATTATTTATTCAATCAATACCTAACGAAAATCGGAATAGTATTTAAAATTTAGAAGCTGAAATATTTTAATAATTCCTTTTGCATAGTTCTAACTTGAAATATTAAATAACTTTTATGCAAAAAGCAATATCTTCCAAGAAAAAGTGGCCATTTATTTCTTATTTGTTATTACCCTTGCTGTACATTAAGCTTTTTCCTTTTACTAAGTTCATCTCGGGGTTAATAAGCAAGCGCAAAGTGCAATTTACGATAATGTTCATCATTAGCATGAAGTATCTAAGCCTAATATTAAATGCAAATGCAGAGCAAAAATATTTAATGTCTGCACGCCTAGCGAAATAATTTTTTTCTCTCGCTTTTGTCGAATGAAAGAACTTTCATTTCGTAAAATCTTAATGAGTACACCATTTGTTTAAAAGAATTTTTCTGCAATATTTTTCTTGAAGAAAAAACAGCATTTTTATTCTTCTAATTTCATTTTTAAAATTTATAGTGCAATTAAAGTTTATATTATGTATTTAAATGTATTTTGTTACGAGAGGTTTAAAGATACAGTTTCTAAATATAAATTATAATATAAATTAAAATATGTTTATTTTGCTTTTATGATTATTGGTTGAAAGCTTCGTACAGTTTTTATAAGAAATATAATTTAACAGTTGAACTTTAGCTTAATTTATAATTTTGAGCTTTAATTTATTAGTTCCGAATACTTTATGAATTTTAAAGTGACTGTTTTTTTTAAAGAGAGATTATACTCTTCTCAAAGGATTTACAGTAAACAGATTTGACTAAAACAAGTTCCGTTATGTTTTTAATATTTTTGATGATAGTTGAAAATACAATGTTTAAAAATAGATTAAAATTTATTCATGCAAAAAAAGTTAAATATTTAATATGGAATTTTTTTGTTGAAACATAGTTTTTCAAAGCAAAGTCTAAGCTTTAATAACATTGTGGAACAATTTTTTTAAACAAATTTTTAGATACTTTCGTCGTATTAGATACTTAAATATCGCAACTGGTTTTTATCTCCAAGCTGCAGTTTTCTCTAAATATAATTTTTTGTTTATTTTTTGTCGAAATGTTCAAGTTTAAAAATGTTATATACATAACAGGGTTTCACAGAAATATTCTGATGAACTTCTAGGGGAATTAGGGCATACATCAACGGGATTAAAATTGCGCAGTAACTCATCCCCGGAAAAGACGTCATACACCGATAGGGGCTCTTCTATCTTAGAAACTGTTTCTTATATAGAAGAGCAATTTTAATCCCGATGTTCTACCCTAATTCCCCTTGAAGTTTGTCACAATATTTCTGAGACCCCTGTTACATACAACGTGTTTAAACTTGTACGTTGTGCATACATTTACTTGTACATTTAAACTTGTACGAAAAATACACGAAAAAAGGTAATTTTGAAAATAATCTGTAGCTTTATAGGAGCAAAACTAATTTCAAATTTGAAACCCCCGCAATCTGAATTAGATAAGATCAAATATTTGCATAAATGCAACAAGATATTTGTTCCCTAGTGTAATTAATTAAAATTTTGATTTTCTTTAATTTAGATATCATTTTAAATTGAATATCTAAAAGATATATAATTATATAAATGTATTTGTGCATGTAAATTACGCTTGATAAAAGATTTGTTTTATGCCTTATAATCTAGCAGGAAACTGTGCAAAGGAATCTGTATTGAGCACCATAAGTATGTTGTTTCAGAATTTTTGCAAAAAAAAAAAATGAAATACATTTAACACTGCAAAATAACACATAATTGTGAAAAAAATTAATATGTTTTCCAAATCTGACCAACTATTTTTCATTTAGAAAAAATCAAATAAATAATTAAAAAATTTATTTTTCTAGTGGAACTGAAATACATTCGCCTTTTGCTGGGTAAAGTTTTTAAGCTTTATTTTTAAACAAACTGCTTATTAGAATATTTCAAATTGTATCATTTTGCAGAAAAGTAAGATATAATTGAGAAAAAAAATCAAGAACAATTTTTTTTGCTGCTGATTATTTAAATTATTTTAACTTTTTCTCATTGTGGGTTCGAAAACTCTTTTGTTCCATCTTATTACTGAAGTTTTAATGTCAAACTTATAATTTGTACAGTTTTTTTAATAAGAATTCCGTACATAAATGAAGGAGTTAGAGAAATAAGCTATAAGTTGCATTTTTTTCAAAAGGGGCATTTTTACATCAAGATCTATTTCTTTATGTTATTTTCAGGCAGGAACTTATAAGTAAGTTCCGAAATTTATACGTAATTTTTAAAAAAGGAATTTCCGGAATTTCAAATAATTAATACAACATACAGTAACATTTTATTGCCTGAATGGCAAAAATGGTAATTTTTTTGCTCTTCTAAGTAGATTTAAAATTATACTTCACATTGTATTGTTTTCAACCCTTCATAAATAAAGGATAGAAACAAGCAATGCCTCCATGTACTCGTAGTATTAATACTATCAAATGAATTGGTCTCATAAATAAAGAAGTTTTCAAATTCAAATCCCGAAAAATATTTTTAACTTAATTTTGTGGATTGTTTAAATTTTTTACGTTTTCATAATTTATGAATCTGAAATATAATTTAAGAGTAAATAAATAATCTTATGAAAATAAAGCGGAAAAATATATTTGATAACATAAAATCTTCATTCGGGAAAAAAGTCAAAATGCTTCAAGCGCTCAAAAATAATCACCCATTCTCAAAACTCGCCAAACTGGAATGACGAAAGCGAAAATAAAACAGAATATGAAATAGAAAAATGTAAAGTTGGCAAGACAAAGAATAAAAAACAAGTGAAAGTGAAAACAAAACTGGAAAACCTATAATACCCGAGAGTGAGACAAAAACGTAAAGTAGCCAACGAAAACTGAAAACTGAATAATGATGAAGAAATATATCTAGAAAAATTTTTGAGAGCTCGAAATTTGTCAACTTTTTCCATACATATATATTTTTTTGAATCAAATGAATTTTTTTTATATAATCAAGTATTTTTTGGCTTATTTAGTCAGCTTAGTCAGATGTTTTTTTCTCCAAAACTTACCATCAAACATGATAGCGATCAACGAAGGAGAAAGTGTTTATAAAATATAATTTTTTATTTATAATTAAAAACTTCATTTGTTATTACTACGCATATTACAGAATTAAATAATAATATCATATCTTAAAAATATATGACACAGTCGTTATCTGTATGGCTAGTTCTTATTCTCCCATTTGTTATGTCTACCTCATGGTAAGTAAATGACTATAAATATTTCTCTACTTCTATTATCCTTCGATGAACAGGGAAGATCTTTGAATGGATAATAATGATATCAGAAATCCCCCGTCTTTGTGAATTTGAAGCTTGTTTGGCAAATTTTAATGAAGAAAGTTTTAATGGATCGCCAATGAAAGCATTGTTTATCAGTGTCGAAGGGATGATCCATCATGGGCTGAGGCGTTAATATTTCAAAATTTGCATATGATAGCTGATTGCATATAAAAGGGGTGCATATGATAGCTGATTGCACCTAAAAGGAGCAAGGCAAATGGACTGAAAGTAGATTATGCTAGTAATTTATAAGGGTTGAGAAGAGTTCTGTTTGTTTCGAATATTCCTAAGGGTGAGCTCTTCATTAGCTGCTTTTGAAGATGGGGTGAGTGGAGTTATTCATGTTGTTTTTTGGATTATTGATTTATGAGTTGAAGCAGATGTTAAAGGGTTAAGTGCTTGTACGAAATGACAAAAAATAGCCCCAGTATTCGTAAGTTGACTTTTGCAATATTTTAAAAGTTTATTTGGCATTTGCATAAACTTTACATATAACTTACAATAAAGAGTTACTTACTTGCTTTACGTGAAGATATGTAAGGAACTCGTTACTTATCATTTGAGAATTTTCTTTGCATTTTTGAATTAATGGAGTTTTCTGTACGCTGCAGTTTATTTGGATGTCTGCTTTTGTTATTGCTACGTTTGAGTACAAAGTTCATTATTCAGTAGATATTAAAAAATTATTATTTAATAGCACGTTTTTTTAACTAGAATAACGGAGGATATAATTTATATCTATCGCGCTTTATTTAGTTAGACGTCTGCTTTGGCTACATTTTAATATGAAATTCGCTAAATTAAAGTTTTTATTCTTCATTATTCTATACACAATAAGAAATGTTAAATAGCATGCTTTAATAAGATTAAAGAAGAAAATAATTTTATATCTATCTGCTATGTTTAGTTAGATATAGGCTTTGGTTGTATTAGTATATAAATTTGTCAAAGTAAAGTTTTACTCGTCATTACTGCATACACTATAAAAAATATTAAAAAATACATTTTTAATTAGATTAAAGGACAAAATAATTTTGTATTTGTCTGCTACTTTTAGTTAGATTTTTCTTTTGGTTTGAATATAAAATTTGTTAAATGTAAATTTTTATTCTTCATTATTGTAAACATAAAAAAATAATAAAAACTTTGAAAACTGCGCTGTGAAAAAATTCCGGGACAAAGTACCGGCTCTTTGGGTGCATCATGCATGAAATCTATTTTAAAGTAAAATTCATCTGTAGAGTAAAATATTATACTGTAATTTTAAGAGTAATATTTATTTAATTAGTCAGTAATTTTACGGTAATTATTACTGTAAAAATGAGGTATATCAGATTTTTTTTGTTCCATTACATGTTCCAGTGAAAATGGTTTTTACGGTAAAAAGTTCCGGCACCTTAAGTGTCGATACTTTTTACCGTAGTTTGATTCGGAATTTTTTACAGTGTTCGATTTTCACTGAAGCACCTACACCTTTTCACCGACACAGGAGCACCCGTGGGTGCTCCTCTACTAATACGAGTCCCTCTTTTTAATGGTTTTAATGCAACGAAACACAACATGACATTGCGAATTACTACTTAATAAATTGCAACTACTAGTTTTTATTAATCCTATCAAATGCGCTAATTTATAGTATTTTATCAGAGAAAAAATAGACTCAAGGCCCATTATTCAGTTAGCAATATATTTTAAATCAGAATTTATTCTACAGGAAGAATATGCAGCAAGATGCCATGAGCAATTTTAACAAAGGAAATTTTTTTTATCTTGCGTTATAAAGCAATTAACATCTCTATTCAAGTACATGGTTATAAAAATCTAGTTTGTATTAAAATTGAACCAATTATTACATTTCATTAAGTTAAAAACATTTAAGTTCAGAAGACCATAGCAAGATTTATTCCATAGCATTAAGAAACCATAGAATTGCTTATTTTTTAACTTTAGAAATTTAAAAAATAAACATTTGAAAAAATTCTCTAATACAGGATTCAAAGTTTTCGGATATTTAGCTCTAGGAAGCTAAGAAATAAGAAGAAAAATACATGCTTTAGAAGTTATTTTTTATCGTTATTCAAGGACATAAGGAGGACAAAGGAGATCTCTTTCAGACCTAGAAACATGCCGAAAAGGATAATGGATCACCGACATCAGTGAAGTTCTCCATTTAACTCTAAAGATTAGAATCCAAACATTTTCCTCTTTTCCTCTAGAAGATCGAGTCCTCTTCAGTGACTTACTTTTCTTAGAAACATTTATATTCCCGAATGTTCACTTTAGTTTTGAAAGAGAAGGATTGGATTCAAAAAATTACAACTGGAGACCTTAGGAGAAGATTCTGAGTGACATTCTTAAAGGAATAAAGATTTCATTTTGCTAAATTTTACCCTCTTATTCAAATATACAACATTAACTTATTTTACCAAGATTTTAAATTTTACAGATTTATGTGCATGAAGAAAATCATCCTAAAATTACATTAGGGCGACTTAACATTCAATTGTTCTTCTGACCAAACTACTGGGACCAAATTTTTCCTGATTGTGACGATCTCTCATAGGTTGAGAGTCTTACAATTGAAAACCATTTAAAATTTTTTTTTTCTTTCAATAAAGTATGTTTTTGTTTTATAATTTCGTCTGCTCTATTTTATTAGTATAGTAAGTTGAGCTCACGAACTATTAAGATAGTGATACTATAGGAAAAGTGCCTATTATGAAGTAGCTCTCTAAATTTTGACACCCCTATTTTAGCTAAAGGAGAAGTTGCACTAAACTAAAAAGCAATCTAAAACACGTGAAAAGGTTGTGTAAAGACGGCAATGATAAAAAAAAATGAAGCCTTCTCTTTGCTAACAGGCAAGGATTTTAAACAGTTTCCTTTTGAGTTTTTAAGTTTCCTAGTAATGTGTATTTTTAGCTAAGTGTGAGTAAACATTCTGTTATAATGAATGTATATTTTTTGCTACGAAATTTTCTATAAATAAGCATCGNGAATATGCAGCAAGATGCCATGAGCAATTTTAAGAAAGGTTATTCTTTTTATCTCGCGTTATAAAGCAATTAATATCTCCATTCAAGTACATGGTTATAAAAATCTAGTTTGTATTGAAATTGAGCCAATTATTACATTTTGTTATGATAAAAAACATTCAAGTTCAGAAAACCATAACAAGATTGATAATTTTAGAAAATTAAAAAATAAACATTTAAAAAAATAGCTGATACAGGATTTAAAGTTTTCGGATATTTAGCTTTAGGAAGCTAGGAAATAAGAAGAAAAATACATGCTTTAGTAGTTATTTTTTATCGTTATTCAAGGACATAAGGAGAACAAAGGAGATCTCTTTCAGATCTTAGAAACATGCCGAAAAGGATAATGGATCACCGACATCAGCGAAGTTCTCCATTTAACTCAAAAGATTAGAATCCAAACATTTTACTCTTTTCCTCTAGAAGATTGAGTCCTCTTCAGTGACTTACTTTTCTTGGAAACATTTATATTCCCGAATGTTCACTTTAGTTTTAAAAGAGAAGGATTGGATTCCAAAACTAAAAACTGGAGACTTTTGAAGAAGATTCTGAGTGACACTCCTGAAGGAGTAGAAATTTCATTTTGCTAAATTTACTTAAATATACAGCTTTAACTTATTTTACCAAGCTTTTAAATTCCACAGATTTATGTGAAAGAAGAAAATCATAAGGGCGTCTTAACATTCTATTGCTCTCCTGATCAAACTACTGGGACCATATTTTCCAGATTGTGGCCACCTTTCATGAGAGTCTTACAATTGAAAACCATTGAAACAATTTTTTTTCTTTCAATAAAGTATGTTTTTGTGTCCTACTTCGTAACTTGTAATTTCGTCTGCTCTATTTTATTAGCATAGTATGTTAAGCACACGAACGATTAAGATAGTGATACTATAGGAAAAGTGCCTATTATGAAGTAGCTCTCTAAATTTTGACACCCCTATTTTAGCTAAAGGAGAAGTTGCACTAAACCAAAAAGCAATCTAAAACACGTGAAAAGGTTGTGTAAAGACGGCAATGATAAAAAAAAACGAAGCCTTCTTTCTGCGAGCAGGTAAGGATTTTAAACAGTTTCCTTTTGAGTTTTTAAGTTTCCTAGTAATTTGTATTATTTTTAGCTAAGTGTGAGTAAACATTCTGTTATAATTAATGTATATTTTTAGACACGAAATTTTCGATAAATAAGCATCGCCTAATTAATTTTAGATCGACTTTTAATTTTGTGAAATGGTATTTATGATACTGTCTAATATTAAGAAACGATTCTCCTAATTATGAAATCTCATCTTTTAACTGACATTTAGGATAGACCTACTAAAAATGAAAATTTTCCACCTTAAACTCCCGGCAGAAGCTTGGATAAGCAACATAAAGCAGTAAAAGATTTCGATCCAGAAGTCTGCCTCATAAAAATTGACAATTAACAAGGAGAATTGTTGAGTAAGACAATTTTGAGTGCTTGTAGTTCTTGCAAGTGACGTCATAGTAGGTATATCGGGGTATTTGTTGATTCAGAAACCAATCAGGTTCGACACACGCATGACGTCGCTTGCAGGTATCCAAATAAATCTGATTTAAATCACATTGTTTGACATAACCACTTCACTCCTTCTCGAGTTGCAAGTACCCAATGGAAATTCAAATAAAAGGTATGGCCCAAAACAAAATTCAAAAATAAATTAATTAATATATGAATAAATAAATTAATATATAAATAATTAAATAAATGTAATTTAGATATAACAATAATAAACACCATAACAGTTATTAGGTTTTGATAATAAGTTTAAAAAGTGTTTTTATATTAGGAACCTTTCTCTTGCATTAATATCTGACTATTTGATCAAAAGTCAGTGAGGTGTTTTCTTTTTTAATTTAGAGTAGTAAAGCAGTTTACGAAACATATAGAGGAATGCATTAATAAAAATTTGCATTTAAAGAGATATTATTATGAATATTTGATTGTTAAATATTTTTATTAATATAATAAGTAAACGAATATAATTCGTTTATTAAGCTGGTTTTTTGATTGCTATTTATGCGGCAAAATAAGGATAAGAGAAATTTTTTCTGAGATTAACATTTTTGCGCAAAATTGCTTCATAGTATATATTTTTCCAGATAAGAACTTTACAAGCATTTTCCCGATAATAGCTTAGTATAGAGAAACATTTTAGTGCCAACACTAAAATCGTGGTGAGTTTTTCCTGAAAAGCTCTTAAAAAGAGCTCTGTTGAATAATTTAAATTGTGACTTAGCACTGTGTTGCGTGACCCCTTCATGTGTAAACTAAATAATTACCAACCTATCAAATTAAAAAAAAAATTCTTTTTCTACACTTATGTCACTAACCAACTTTAAAGCTAACTAATTTTTATGATGAAAAATTAAATGCAAATTCAAACAAAAAACATGATTGTTTATTTATATAAAATAGTTCAATCTTTCATAATTGGTATATTTGTTTTTGCTCATAATTATATCAGTAGAGATTATATTTTTATTGACGCTTAAATTTACTCATCGATCCTGTTTTTATGACACCAACATGAGTAACATGTCTGCACCAAGAAAATGACACGATTAAAAATGAAATCGTTTGCGGAAAATCTTGTACCTTCGATAACATTTTGAAGTCAATGGGGGAAACCCCTAAAATCGACCAACCTTCATAAGCAACCATTTTACTGTGGTCTCTTCCGAGAGGTTTCACTGTATTTCGAGGTTAAAAAATAGTATTTTATATAAGTACTCTATTAAGTCAGACGCATCAGTACCAAGGACAATCATAGCATAGATGGAATTGAGGCAATTAAATCCAGTTTTCTTGACTGCTAATATTCTAAATAAAATCTGCAAATGATTCGACAATTTCTATGTAGAAGTTATCCAAGGAGAGCAAAAACCATTAATACATTCAACACAATAGCAACAAAAAGAATCCTCTTTAACCCCTTCCTTCTCGCTTCCGTAAAAATGACGAGGTGAGGTTTCGCCCTCTATTTCTCGCTCCAGTGATATTGACGGGCTGGAGTGTTCAGGCGTATCGCGCCAATAAGAACAAAATTAATTCATTTTTTTCCCGGAAAACATTTTATTTCTCATTTTACACACCAGATGGCAGCACCAGGATATTCGTAAGGTAATTGTAGATAGTTAGGTTATTTTAAACTAGTTGCAGCACTAATCAAATACGTAATACAAATACAAAAACCAAAAAAATAGGCACTTTTATGACCATTTTCTTGAAAATTAACCGATCGTTAAGGGGTTAAACATAAAGAGTCCCGCTGTGGACTGATCGTAAGGACACGATATCAGTAGAACGCAGAAGTCAAACACCACTGGCAGCGGTTAGTAAGAGGGTGGGTGACCACTTTAATCAGCCTGAGTAGGGACCGAGGGTGCTCAGTGTCAGTCCTCATTAAACTTTTCCATCGTAAAATGCACGACTTCTCACGCAGGTCGTCGGCTACCAAAGCAGGGAAGTCATCCCCTCTGCAGAGGATCAAAATTGCGATGACATGTCTTTGGATCAGGGATGTTCCTAAGACATTCGCCAATAGCCCATTGTGCCGCTCTAGCGCGACGTAAATAAAGCACCTACCTACTTAAACATAAAGAGTATTAAGATACATGTAAAATTATATTGCTTAGATACAACGCTAGTCATTAAAGATTTTGCAGTTTCCACCATGAAAAAAGCGGAATGTTTTGGGCAAAAAGCACTGAAATTCCATAAAACTGCAAGAAACTATTTTGGTTGAAAAGGCTCAAAATTGTTTTGTCATGAAAAAATCTATGTCAACTTCTGGGGGGAGGATAGGGAATAAATCCTAAAAGCAATTTTGAATTTTTATAGGAAAATCTAATTCAATTTGAATACAGCCAAGTATTTCATAGAATTGAATAATTTGATTACTTTGGGTAAAGTTTTGTGTAGTAAAAAGATTTCTTCTAATATATAAAAGTTGAAATACTTTTGATCCGGAAAGATTTGCTTTTTCCCGATAAAGTTTTTTTTCCCTAATAATAATTATTTGCTTAAAATAATTTTAATTCTTTTGGTAAGAAGATTTCAATAACATCCATATCTTTACTCATATCTAGAATTATTAAGAATAACTAGATTATGTGATTGATCGATGATAACTTTTGATGCGAAGTTTCTAGAAATTAAAACGAATTGTTTGTCCAGTTGCAAAAGGAAGAACTCTTGAACTAACTTGTCTTCATCGATAAAATAAATTTAAACTTCTTGAATTTACCATTAGCAAGCTTTTCGTGGTTAATTGTATCATTTTATGCAACACATGCACTATAATATAAATTCTTAAGTCATGTTACAATGCTTCTGTAATATATTAATTTTTTTTGATCAAAACGCTACTAAAACGATTTAAAGTCCTATCATTTTGTAAATTTTACAATCTCAAAAAAAAATAATATAAAATAATAAACATAAGGCCAATTCTTTGAGCTAAAATTGAACCATATATCTCAAGAGGAACCAAAATACTATGTAGTCATGTTTAAAAAATATATTGATTTAGTTCGATTAACACCATATTAAGGTTGTAAGTAAATTGGATTGATATGGTTTAACACGCTTATGAGCATAGAGCAAATGTTTTCCCGATAAAATATAAGGGTTAACGAATAAAACAATTCACACTTTAATTAAGAATATGAGTAATTTATTATCTTCATTTTTATTTTATATGGCAATAAAGGACTTTTAATCTTGAAAATTTAATTTTAAATTATTCGAATCATTATTTTCATGATGAATAGTGATGGTGTTAAACAGCGTTTATCTCCTGGCGAGAGAAATTCTGATAATAATACAGTACTGTATGGTAATGACATTTCAGGTATACATAGAAAAAGAAATAACTCTGGTTAATAAAATTAAATTATGCCGTATTTAAACCATTCTGATAAAAAAAAACTGATCTGATTAAAAAAAAGCAAATTTAACCGCACGAACGGTTTTTATGCCATGCTCCAAGATATTTTGATATAATTACCAAATTTCACCACATTTACAACATTTCATCACATTTTTTTCTTCTTCTTTGGCACTACAGCCGGTTACCAGCAGTGGCCGTCTCAGTCAGTTTACCCCTTCTATATATATATTCGTAGCCATATTTCTTCATTTAGTAACTCCCAAGTTTTTTAACCACTTCTTTACTCTATCTAATCATCGTGTTCTTTTTTTCCCTCTGGAGTTTGGAAAGTTACTTTTTTAACAGGAATTTCACCGCTATATCGAAAAAAATATAGCATTTTATAGAATCATATTTAATCGTCAACGAAAAAAGCACTGCTCCAAAAATTATCTAGTTTTTTGGGGTTCTCATAGATCCAGAAATACGGTAAACTTTCCCATACTTTGGTAATTCTGACCATATTTTTCTTAGTACACTAACTGTATTAGATATTGCTATAGCACCAAAAGAGGCATCATTTTAAGCAAAAAAAATCCTTTTTAATAAATATAAGAAGACAGACAAACTAAAATTATCATTATTATTATGTTGAGCTTACATCAAAGTAAGAAACAAAATATATAGCATTGAAGTTCTTCATTATTCTGGGAATTAAATTTTTTTTTATTTTCGGAACGCAATCTACTTTTTTTAATTAATTTAATGTATCAAAATTTAAGAATCCCAAATCCCAAATTTTATGTATACAAATCATGACTGTTTACAAATTATGTTAACATTCCCTTGTAATCCTAAGCAATTAAAAGATATAAATAAAATATACAAAAAATGAATAAATAAATAAAAAAACACTAAAAAATAAAACAAAGATAATAAATGCCATTACCGCTAAATAAAACACTTTGATTTTCACATAGCGAGTTTTAATTTTCACGGTCTAGCAACTCCAAAAATAAAATGCATTGTAGAAGAAAAAGTATCGAGAGCATTTGTTCTAAACTAAACAAAAACGGCGTATTTTTGAGTTCTCGAGAATGTTTTATTTTTGGCATCTTGAGAAAATTGTTCGAAAGATCCACGGCACTAACAACTGCACCTGTTCCATTTGGAATTTCTCACGTTCTACCCGACATCCTCTCTAACTGAGAGAATCGTTTTCTCTTCCACTTGCAGGAATGAACGACCACCCCCAAGGAAGGTATCACTTTACAACTTCCCCTTTCGAATGCCTTTAGAAGAAAACATCATGTCTATTAACTAAGGATTTTTGCTTCTAAAATTGAATGAAACTCGAAATATTCTTTACTACAAAGCACATTTATCCTATAAAAATTCAATATTTCCAGTCATTAAAACTCTTTTATCAATATCTTCGGTGTTTATATAATTAACTTATGATGAGTGCGAATAATTATTGATATATTTCTCGCCATCCGATGATTTAAAGGGAAAATGAACTAACGGATCTTTCTATTTGAATTTTGTTTATTTTACTTTGAGCCAAAACCATTGATACCTATTTTCATATTAAAACTGTAAAAAGTCCGGATCAAATTACGGTAAAATGACCAGCACTCAGAAGACCGGTACTTTTTATCATAAAATCCATTTTTTGAGATCAAAAAATCTGATATACGGTTATCTTTTTGCAGTTATAATTCCTGTAAAATCAATGAAATCACTCTATTTAAATAAATATTACTGTAAAAATTACGGTATAATTTTTTTACGTTTAAAATGGAGTTCTCGGATGATACACTGTAAGTGCCGATATCGTAATTTGAACAAAAATTTCATTACAGTGTATGGTTTAATGATTTGAAGAAATTGTTTTATAATTGCTTCCTAACATGAAAGTTTAAAGGATAAACTCGATAATATGAAAATCATTGATACTTAGCTTGATAGTTAAAAGTTTAAAATGAAATGTTAGAACATTCATCGTGAGAATTCGCTTGTCATACAGAAAATCACGGTACCAAAAATCAAATAATGTTGCTTTCAAAAATCATTAGTACCAATTTTGATACAAATTTTTTTATTAATATGATTATCACATAAATTTGTATGTTGTTATAAATGAATGAGCTTCAGGTACCTAACTTTTCCTTAATATAATACTCTGATAAAACTAGACTCACGTGATTTTAGACATTTGCGAGTCAGCACAAATACACTGTCAACTGCACATTAATTTATACAAAAATTGTATAAAATTTTCGTATTGTGTAAAAATTTCATAAAATTTTCGTACTGTATGGTAAAATTATTTTTGATAAGAAAAACAAACATAATTCTGCCAGAGGAATTCAAAATATATGGCATTTAAACTAATTATTTGGTAATTTTTTCATTGATATAGTAACGGTTTACCCGAAATTCTTAAATGCAATTTCAAAAATTATAAATCTTATTACCAAATATTGATAAAAATACCAAAAAAAAGGAAAAAAAAACTTGAAAGTAAATTTAATCAAATGAATGGTTTTTATACTCTATGGTATCATAATAAGAATACCAAATTTTACCACATTTTATTACAAAACCAAATTTTATCTCCTACTATAAGATCATATTTTATTGTTAATTTTATCGAAGTAGCTAGTAAATAATTTTAATATTTATTTTTACCAGAAATGTCATTACTATATAGTTAGGTAATTTTCAACTAGATAAATTTTGGGTACAAATATTTTTTACCTATTAAAAGGATTTTTGATTAAATAAATGAACTTAAATTACTGTTGAAAATTTTAAGATCATGCAAATATATTTAAAAATAAAAGCCGAAACAAAAAAATTCATGTGTTCTTTTTTAATCAATTTAATTAATAATAAATTTAATTAATAATCAATTTAATTAATAATAAATTTTAATGAAAAATTGAAAATAAATGATTGTAAATATTTGTAAGATATCCAGTTTTAATAATTAATACTTTCTAACAAAAATTATGCAAGAATCATGATATCAAAATAAATGCAATTCAGGTACCTAAGCGAAGAAAAAAAATTCTAGTAAAATTTCAGTACCGTATAGCAATGACATTTCTGGTAAAAAAAAAACCTTAATTCTGTTTAATAAAACTGAAATATACGGTGTTTAAACCATTTATTCGGTAATTTTTCCCTTCATATAGTAATGGTTTACCGGATACTCTAGCTTTCAAAAGTGTAGTTCTTGTTACCTCATATTTAGTAAAAAAATAAGAAACTGAAAAGTAAATTTAACCGAATAAATAGTTTTTAACACCATTTTCAGAGATATCATGATAAAATTACCAAATTTAACTAGAATAACAAAAACTATTATTATATTATCATCTAATCCATATTTTAATGTTAATTTTTCCCAAATCATTAACAAGGCATTTCAATAAAAATTACCGAGCTTTTTGGTGTCCTAATAGAGCTAGAAGCACGGTAATATTTATTATATTCTAGTAGTTATAATTTTTTTCTCAATGTACTTTTTCATCAATATGAATGATTTCTGATTAAAAAAACGTAAATGGTTATTGAAATTCGAAAGGTATCACAACTGGTGGCTTTTCATCAATATTTATAAATACTATTAAAAAGCGACAATATATGTACAAATATTTGCAGAAATTAAGGTATTACAATAATAAAGTTAGTAGTTTTACTTTGAGTTTCACTTTTACTTTTGGATAGTAGATTTACTTTTCTTTTCAATGCACTTTTTCATCAATATGAATGATTTCTGATTAAAAAAACATAAATGATTATTGAAATTCGAAAGGTATCACAACTGGTAGTTTTTCATCAATATTTATGAATACTGTTAAAAAGCGGTAATATATGTACAAATATTTGCAGAAATTAAGGTATTACAATAATAAAGTTAGTAGTTTTACTTTGAGTTTCAGTTTTACTTTTAGATAGTAGATTTACTTTTCTTTACAATGCACTTTTTCATCAATATGAATGATTTCTGATTAAAAAAACGTAAATGATTATTGAAATTCGAAAGGTATCACTGGTGGTTTTTCATCAATATTTATGAATACTGTTAAAAAGCGGTAATACATGTACAAATATTTGCAGAAATTAAGGTATTACAATAATAAAGTTAGTAGTTTTACTTTGAGTTTTACTTTTAGATAGTAGATTTACCTTTCTTTTCAATGTACTTTTTCATCAATATGAATGATTTCTGATTAAAAAAACGTAAGTGATTATTGAAATTCGAAAGGTATCACTGGTGGTTTTTCATCAATATTTATGAATACTGTTAAAAAGCGACAATATATGTACAAATACTTGCAGAATTTAAGGTATTACAATAATGAAGTTAGTAGTTTTACTTTGAGTTTCACTTTTACTTTTAGATAGTAGATTTACTTTTCTTTTCAATGCACTTTTTCATCGATATGAATGATTTCTGATTAAAAAAACATAAATGATTATTGAAATTCGAAAGATATCACAACTGGTAGTTTTTCATCAATATTTATGAATACTGTTAAAAAGCGGCAATATATGTACAAATACTTGCAGAATTTAAGGTATTACAATAATGAAGTTAGTAGTTTTACTTTGAGTTTCACTTTTACTTTTAGATAGTAGATTTACTTTTCTTTTCAATGCACTTTTTCATCGATATGAATGATTTCTGATTAAAAAAACATAAATGATTATTGAAATTCAAAAGGTTTCACAACTGGTAGTTTTTCATCAATATTTATGAATACTGTTAAAAAACGGCAATAAATGTACTAATATTTGCAGAAATTAAGATATTACAATAATAAATATATTTCAGGCACCTACTTTTTTTTAATCAAGATCAATGAATGATTCCGGATAAAAAATGAACATAAATGATTATAGAAATTTTACAATTCAATGCAATTATTT
The DNA here is from genome assembly GCF_043381705.1 of Parasteatoda tepidariorum. NCBI lineage: Eukaryota > Metazoa > Arthropoda > Arachnida > Araneae > Theridiidae > Parasteatoda > Parasteatoda tepidariorum. Next base: position 63,447,212 of record NC_092209.1, read on the forward strand.
AATACAATATTTAGTACAACTATATAAATATTAGGTACTTACACTTTTTCACCAATATCACTGATTTCTAGTGGTAAAAAATAAACATGAATGATTGCAGGAATTTACTAAATATCACAACTAAATAAATTTCAGGTACCTATTTTTCCCAGCATGTTTACTTCAAAGTAGTCACGTATATTCATTCCATAGCGATTCAAAAGCGAAGCTCGTTTTTCTATAACTTAAAAGATACAAAACAACTAAAACGATTCCTGTGTCTGGAAAAAAATTCTCCGCAATATATCACGAACAACGCATCTATTGTTCGGCGCTACACAACAATAAATATCACTCCTTTTATATGAAAAAACCATTGAGGAAATTTGAAAGAGAACAAAACCGGTGGCTATCGAATAAAACAGAATGTTTTATGAATTCTGGATTTCAACTTATCAGGAAGGTTTTAATCAAATTCGAGAAGAAATGAAAATTCCTAAAGGCGCCGTATTGTCACGTCACGTGACACAGAAGGAGTTACATGTATAGCAGGAGCGTTCTAAATTTTATTCTTTACATATTGTTCAATTTTTTTACAACTAAATTTATTTAATTTTTTCCGACTAGTTGTGAATATCATTTGTAATGAAATTATGGTTTTTATAATTATAGTTCAGCAAAATGCAAACGCTTATGCTGCAGTTTTTATAAGAATTATGATTAAAGCGGAAATATAATTGTTAAATCTTTAAAAACTTAAACAAAAATCAGTAAATTTATAACTTTTTTTATTTTTATATAAACCATAATATAAATATTCATTGCCATTGTATTATTGCAAATTATTTAATAAACGTACATGCGTATTAGATTATTAACACTACAACATTTATATTATACGCAATATAAAAATTACGGAATGAATTAAGTAACATAGCGCTCTAACTAGGAAAATAACATATTTTTTATCAAGTTAGTGGTATTTGTTTAGTGGTAGTTAAAATCTGATTAGCAGTATGATTAAAATTATGATTATTATTATAATCTGCAATACTATTACAGTATTGGTATATAGTATTAAAGTAGTTATTATGATTTTAAATTATGATTATTAAAGTATTATAATCAGCAGTATCATTATAAAATATGATTACTGTTTTATCATTATGAGTTACAATTGATAACATGATGATAAATTATGATTATAGTTATGGATAGTTACGGAGATAAACTATGGTTAAGAAGGAGATAGATTTTTATTAGAAACCTAATTACTCAGTTTAACCATTGATTAATTACTCAGTTTAAACCATTGAAATGTATTGAAACATATAATATGATTCAAATTTGCTTAGATGATGATTGGAAAATAAGTTATGGAAGAATTTTTTTCAAGAACGCAATAAGTAATACCTATACGCAAATAAGGTATCCGATGATGACTAAGCTAACACCTCGGCCACCCTGTGACGCTGTGATCAGATATGCGTAGAGGTACCTCATTTGCTCGACGAAGCTTGTAGCGTAAGGACGTTTTGAAACATCGTAGCTTAGCCAAATCCTTGTCTTTTTTTATAATTTCTTTGTTTACCCATCATTAATATGGCCAGTCGTCGTCTTCTAGATGATGCCGCAAAATGGTGGATTGTTCGAAAGATCGAGGCAAGCTAATCATAAGTTATGCGTTGTATGGACTTAGGGTTATCGAGAAATGTTATGTCCACTCTGTTGAAACAGTTCCCAGAGAAGGGAATAGTGGTTCTCCGATCTGGTCAAAGCCGCAAAAGGGCAAAAATGCCAACTCAAGACCGTCTCTTGAGACTTTCAACTAAAAGGGATAGGAGCTTGACAGCGACACAACGGTCCCGTAACCTGCATAATGCAAAAATAAATTAATTTCACGGATAACAGTCGTCAAGAAGCTTAATTCAGGTAACCTGTACGTCTGGCGCCCTGTAGTCTGCATCCTTTTAACTGTGAACCACAAGAAATGACCATCTAGCTTGGTGCCGAGAACAGTTGTCATGAAATGAAAATGATTGGGGGTGGGTTTCCTTCAGTGATGCGTCACGAGTCAGTCTGGACAACGACTCGAGACGTGTACCAATCTGAACCGAGCACGGGAGACGATATAATAACTTCAACATTGTCGACAAGAACTACTATGGTTGATGAGGTGGTCTGGTCAGACATTATAGCAGACGGGCAAACTGAACTTCATGTGTTTGATAGAGGCGCCGTGACAGTTCAACGGTACGGGGATGAGATCCTTGCACTCTACGTGACACCTTTCTGTGGAGCATATGGTCCACATTTCATCTTTATAGATGATAACTCCCGTTCACATGGGGCTCAGTTGGTGAACGAATATCTCCAAGTGGAGGATATTTAACGATTGAGCGGCCTGATAAGCCCATCGAAAGCGTGTGGAACTCTCTTGGACGCCCGATTGCAGCTCGAAAACCAGCTGAGCTCCAACGATTATCGATGAGCTTAAGGGTGCCCTAGAGTAAGAGTGGGTGCGGTTGCAACAGGGATTGATAGGGACACTGGTAAACATGAAAAGCCGGTGTGTTTAGCTGTTGAAGGTGAACTTACAGTTGGACATGTTTTTTGCTGGCTGGCAAAGTGTCAGTCAGCTGCTGTGCTGGACAAGTGACTAGTTTCCTTATTTAGGATACAGATTGTTTCAGTTATTGTTTTCCAATATATTGGTCTGATATCGGATGACATTTTGGACAGGTTTGATTTCATTTGCTTGGTTAGTTTTTTCATTGCTAACACTGACTTGTTTGACTCATCGAAATTTAACAGCTGACACTAACTTTTCAAAATTCTTAGCTGAAATATAATTAAGTACATAGAATGAATTGCAAACGAATGTTTAACACTGAAGTTGGAGTTATTTGCATTTCTTTAAGTTGGTTAATTTGAAGTTGTTAATTTGCATTTCTTTAGTTTTTAATTTTGTAGAGTTTTTCAACCTTAATTTTTAAAATATTGCAGAATCTCTTAAATATTTTATTTCCTTATTGTGATACTTGATGATAGTGACATATACATTTAAAACAGTTACAGTTTAAAAGACTTACACTAAATTTGCTTTATAATATCTAATTTGCATTAATAACTAATTAAATAGAGTCAATAAAGTACTTTTAACTCTAAAATAGTAACATAAGGTTGTTTTCGAAGGTTCTGTAGTCTCATGAAATGATACTTTTTTTTTACAAATACTATGCTGTTTTCATAACTGTTGCGAGTTTTTAACAGTTACTCATGGCTGTTAGTTCACTTTTAGCCTATCTTTAGCCAATGCCACCATGCTAATTCTGAAAATGGCACGAAACACCATTATGGTATAATAACAGTTTTTTGAAATTGAAAAGCTTATGTTATCTAATTTATAAATTTTTAAAAACTTACTCCAATGCTGCGTTATCTGGGGCTCATAAAAATATGAAAAATTCAATTTTGATAATTTTCAAGGAGTTGGAAAAATGTCACTAAATTGGCGAATTTTCTATAAAAAAAGTTTAATAACTTTTAAAATAGTTCTGTTATTTGTCCGTTCTAAAGCCCAGTTAATTCTTCTGGGAATGATGGCATGTACAGTTTAAAATTATAGCTTTGCTTCTAGTGTGAGGCACTTGAACTGTGGCTTTTTCATTTTCCTTGGAGAAAGTGCTTCGAATAATGTTGTTGAAAGAAATGGTAAGAAAGTGATAAACATCAGGTAATATCATCATCTTCATTAAATAACTAAACAAACTAAAAATTAGAAAATTGATGCCAAATTTTTAAGTACGTTTTGAGAAATAATCTCTACTGTAATTTTTTTCATAAAATAAATTTTAATAAAAATTATTTCACACAGAAAATAAGCTTTTAGCGTGAAAAATAAGCTTTTAATATGAATTATGAATGTTACTGTTTCGAGATTGCGTTATGTTTTATATTCCAGACATAAAAATTTGTCATTACATTTATTACATAGTTGATAATAATTTTTTTATTTCTTTTTTTTATTTCTGACCATAAAGTGTCGTCTCCTGCTCGCATCACTCACCGACCTCCAAGATTGCATCGCTATTGTTTTTCTTTCTCAGCGATAAATAGATTGTTACATAGAAGTTAGCAATTTTTCAATTGCAGATATGGTTTATTAGAAAAAACTTAAATCTAACAATATTTTTCGGTTACCATTCATCCGTTCATCATTCGGTTACCATTCATCATTACCGTCATCTGCAAACATTTTTTTTGTAATTCTTCTTTAAAATTTGTTTAATATCGAAATTGGTTAAATATTTTTTGCCAAAGACATTATCTTGCATTAAAACAAAAATGAAATTTTTGTGGTTTATGTAAATTGCTTTATTTAAATTGTATCCGGTTAATGTAAATTGCTTTAGAATTTCAATTAGTTGTTTCGTATTCATTACTTAAATTGCATCTGCTGGTTGAACTTAGTTTTTCCAGAAAATTATTTTAAAAGTACTAAATATCTTTGCTATAAAATATTTCATAAGTTTTTTTCTTGAGATTTCTTTATAATGTAACAGCACCTTTAGTTTCAAGCATTCAATTTTGAATAATAATAAAAAAAAAATAGCAAATCATGTTAAGCTATAAATGACAAATACTATATAATTTATCTTTTTATAGTTTTTATAATCTTTATAATCTCTTATTAAGTGGAAATACTATTTAATAAGAGATAAATAAATAATTTATACGGGTCAAGTGGCATTTATCAAAATTAATCTTATTACAAAAGAATTTGGAAAAAATTTAAAGAGATATATGAAAAAATATCCAACCGTTATAATTTATAATAAACCATTATAACGTTTATTAATTTTATTCTGATGATCGTCAAAAATGTCTGAATCTTCTTCGTTTATAGTTTTACTATATCATGTGATTTTTCTGTCCAATGAGAATGTACGAAAAGATAACTACAAGTATCTTTTTATAATATCCAATGTATACGTTATTATTTTACTTCTGTTACCCATATTAAATGGAAATAACATTTAGTAAGAGATAAATAAATCATTTACTCAGGTCAAGTGGAATTTTAAAAAATAATCCTCTAATAAAAAAAAAATTGTTTTTCAAAAAGATATTTGAAAAGATATCCAACCGTTATAATTTATAATAAACCATTATAACGTTTATTAATTTTATGCTGATGATCGTCAAAAATACCTGTATCTTCATTGTTTATAGTTCGACTATATCATGTGATTTTTCTGTCCAATGAAAATGCACGAAAAGATAAGACAACTACAAGTATCTTTTTATAATGTCTGATGATATACGTTATAATTTTATTTCTGGTAATAAAATTACTTAGTGTATATTATAAAAGTTTTCTTTTAGTCATTTGAAAGTAGTTTAAATTTCCTTTTGGTGATAAGCTTTAAAAGATTATTATTAATTTTTTTTATTTCTGTTAATTTATATGCAGAAGGTTTCGATCTTTTCGCAAAATACTAAAGAATTTTTACGTAACGTGTTACACAGGTAAATAATGTTCTATGAATAGAAGAAAAGCTGGAGTGAAAAAATGTATCCGGCTTAGTTCTCGATTTGGAAAAATAAACTGTGTAGTTGTTTAAATAGCTCCGAAGAATTGTTTACGCAAAAAACCATTTTTTTATATTTCCTTGTGGTTAATTACAGAGGATGTTTTTGTTTTCTTACATTTTTAAATTGTGGAAAGTCCAACGTTTTTTTTTGTTTGTTTTTTAATGAAGAAAATGAGAATAATTTTTTCCAGCTTGTCAGATAATTAGCGAAATTTCAAAAAAATTTGAAAGTATCTTGTTAAGGTTTTAAAAATACACTGTTTTGCATGCATCTGACTAAAGAAACACGAAACACAATTTAATTACTTTCCTTCAATAATTACCTATTAGCCAGTTTCATATTTACAATTTATAATAATAAAGTAAATAAACGTTTTCAAACAATTATTTTAGCTTCATAGTGATCTTAAAAATCATCAATATTTTAACAATTATCTCAAATATTGTATTGAAACATGTAATTTTTTTTAAAAATAAATGTAAATACCTTCGAGCATACGGTACAATTACAAAAATCGAGCATACGGTGCATTCACAATACAGTACAGTCAAAAAAATGAAAGCTAAACTGCTGGAAGGCTAAACTATTTTTATACAATAATTCAAATTAATTGATTCAAAGCCATTAATGTAAATTAATTAACGGCTAAGCATTAAAATAATTATTTTACAATGTATAAATTAAATTTAGTTTTTAATAAATGAATTACTTTATAAAATTTCAAATTATTTTCATGCGGTACTGGTAGTACTGTTAATTATAATTTTTTTAAATAATACTTTATGTATTGTTATGCATAGTTTAATTTAAAAACTTCAAATGCACTATCCAGATGTTGAACATATTTCAGTTCTATTATCGGTCTAAATGGTGGTAAATTTTAAATTATAAATTTTAGATTAACAAGCCACATTAAGAGTTGAAATAAAATAATGCTTTCTAACAATAATATTGCAATTGAACAGTAATATTATTGAATTTAAATCTTAAGAACAATAATTCTAAGAAAATATATAAACTTTTATCTTCTTCAAAAAGGTTTCTTGATTCTTATTTTTGTTCCTGGTGGTATTTTTCTTTCAAAAAAATATTACAGGAAAAATTAAATGCGATAAAATTTTAAAAAATGTATTATTCATAAATTTATATTTTAACCTTTGAAGTACCCTTTTCAATATAGTATCCATTAATTATTGAAAATGACATTTACATGTTGATTGAAAATATTCTAGAATAGAGTCATAGTCTTGAAAAAATTCTCACTCATAAAATACTTGAAACAGTCACTAAAAAAAAAAAAAAAAGAATTTTCCCTAAACTTTCTGAATAATATACGTTTGCAAATTTTTTGTTGATTCAATTTTCTTCGGAAATAGATGGTTCTAACACTCTGAGAAAAAAGTATGGTCAGATCTTACTTAAACATAGTGAAAATTAACGTGTTTCTATTTCTTTGTGAACAACAAGAGACTTAATGATTTTTACCGAAGCACTTTGCAAATGATTTGGGTAAAATTAACAATAAAATATGGTTTTATAACGAGTGACAAAATTTTGTAAATGTGGTAAAATGTGGTAATTTTACCATAATCTCCTTATGAATAGGTATGGCATAGGGTATGATAAATTAGAGCATATTTGAGAGGGTGATCTCAAATATACTAATTAGTTAGTATAGAAGATATTTTAAGTTGCGAAATCAGACACAAAATCGAAACGTTCTTTCTCTGAATTTTCTTTTAACAGATTCTGATTTCTGATCCCAAAAACATGAAGGGTAGCCACAATCTGGGTAGCATGGTACCCATAGTTTGGACAGGAGAGCGATCGTAAGTTTGAACCCATTTTTGTTAATTTTACTTTTTGCGCATTTCGCCATATTTAGAGAACTCTTTAGGTGAATTGAAAAAAGAATTTGCATTTCAAATATAAAATTAATTGCCCAAAAATAATTCCATACAAAAAATAAATTTAGTAACTATTTGTCCACTTTTTGCCTCCTCTCTAATTGCTGGTCTCAGATTTACACAACTGTTTTTCTTATTTTAATGCATATAAAAACCGCTTCATAGTAAAAAATACATTTGAAACAATTATTCCTTAGTCTATTCCCCTATGTGTATCTCATTTGTCCACCTTTTACCTCCTCTCTAAATCTGGGTCTCAAATTTACACAACTGTTTTTCTTATTTTAATGCATATAAAAACAGCTTCATAGTAAAAAATACATTTGAAACAATAATTCCTTAGTCTATTCCCCTATGTGTATCTCATTCGTCTACCTTTTACCTCCTCTCTAAATCTGGGTCTCAACTTTACACAACTGTTTTTCTTATTTTAATGCATATAAAAACAGCTTCATGCATATAAAAAGCGCTTTATAGCAAAATATATATTTGAAACAATAACTCTTTTATCTACACCCCCTACATTTGTCTCATTTGGCCACCTTTTGCCTCCTCTGTTGTGAACTGTTTTACTTATTCTACAATGCATGTAAAAAATGAGACCATACACAATTATTCAAAACTTGATAAGCCGATTCAGTGGTACAGACAAGTTTCCGTCCACTTTCTGGTTATTCAGAAAGAAAAACTCATTTTTTATCAAAAAAATGGAGATGATAGATAAGAGAAAAAAACTTTTAAAAATTAAAAGTTCATTTTGTATTTACAGCAAAACTATTACTTATCGTATTAGGAAAAAATAAAAATTTAAATAAGAATTAACAATAAAAGTATTGTTATATAAAACCTTTTTTCCCTAAATCTTATATAACTTTAATTTGTTTTGCTTTTTTTGTGTATAACCTACGGCCAAATTCAGCTTCAAACTCTTCTAGTTTTGATGCTTATTTTATACTCTTCTGCTTTACAATAAAGTTTTATTAGGGAAATTTCAGAAAAAGAAAAACCAAAGATAGTAAAACTTTTAAATTGAATTAACGGCATCATTTTATGCCCTTATATCTTTTTCATGGGGTACTTACCAATCTTGAAGCATTCTATAAATGCATTTTCAAAGATTATTAGCTAAAGGGTAAATTTAAAGTAGTTTAACATAAATTCTTAATCTCATTATCCCGCGAAAATTCTTTAAAATGTTTTGTATTCTTTGCTGGGAGATGTCGTTAAGGTTAAATTATAATGGCAATTCTCTACTTTAATATGATTTTAACTCATTGTGAAGAGTTTTGCATTAAAAAAAGTGGAATAAATTGCGTTTTCAGTCATCCTTTGTATTTAAATTTGATGAGAAAGATTTTTATTTTTAAATTCTTTAGGTTGCAGTTCATTATTGAATTACTTTATGAAAAATATTATAGTCTCATTATGGGTGGTTACTGATTGATGTGATTACATATTATACCATATTACCGAATAAAATTAAATAAAAATATAATAATATTCTTGTTTACTCACAAATAGTCAATTAAGATGCTTTAGTTGTTTAAAAATATTAATTTACTTAACATAAAGTTTCAAGTATTAAACTTTATATTAAATAAATAACGCAGTAAACTGTAAACAATTCCGTAGTAAATTACGGTATAAAGTATTGAACTCATACGTAAAATCCTTTTTTCCATAAAATCCTTTTTTACCGCAAAATATTATATTGCAGTTTTTACAGTAATATTTGCTTAATTTTACGGTAATTATTACGGTATATCAGATATTTTGCTCCGTAACATGTTCCGGTATAAAAGGATTTCACTGTAAATAGTATCACCACTTTGAGTACTTTCTATGGTTATTGGATCTGTGGAATTTGTGGTGTAGAAATATAGAATGCTTTAACCTTAAATTTTGCCAAGCGAGGTAAATTTAATACACATCTGAAATAATTTTGTGATATTCTTATATAAGTCATGCTGTTACAATTTGACTCAAATTATATATTCTTCAAGTAGTCTTAATTGAAACTACTTGACTTTGAAAAGAGAATTCGATAGTTTTCCAATTTTATTGGAGCAGAATAAAAAGAATTGGCAAAAAACGGCTTTAATATCTGATTTCAATAAAAATCCACCATTTTAAAATAAAAACTAAATCTCATAAAAGTGTCCTTTATGCATCAAACAATGCTACACTTATAGAATTTCTGTAAAAATTGACGGTAAGAACAGGTATATCATTAAAATGAAAATGAAAATAGCCTCATTTATTTCAGACAGTTTGCTATCAGTTTTTGAGTACTTAAGGCTTGTTTTATTTTATGACCGTCTTTGAACAGCCTACACACTTCTAAGTTTATGACTTTCAGCTCTCCATCCCTGTAATATTGAATCTTACCCTGAAGACAAAAGAACTCTTGGATCAAGCACAGGGACAAACTAGCCTTTCTTGAAAGGATTTTTGAGGAAACTAACCCAAATTTGAGTAACATTTAAAGGGAAACTATGAAAACCTCCCGTGATTAGCCTTACTGCTAGGAGACACTTACCCATGATCCGTCTACAACTGCGTATATATTTTAAGTCACAGTGTGGTCAGTGCGATCTAGATGGGAAAATCGTATGGCTAGTCGTCGCTGGCATTCGAACCAGGGTTACCTCATTGGGAGGCGAGGGCTCTATACACTGAGCCATCATGGTTCTGTATTGGTTTATTTCATTTTATAACCGTCGTTGAACAGCTGACCCAATTTTGAATATACGACTACCAAAGTTAAACTCTGTAGCCTTGTAATTTTAAACTCATTCCAGAAGACAGTGGATCAAGTATTCGGAGAAAATTTTGCTTTCGTTTCGTTTCGTTTATAGAAATTTTTGATAGAACTAACCTGCGTTTACGTTAGAGGGAAAGGAAAACCACGAAGACCTACTAAAGTTAGATTGACGGCAAGTGGACTCTACCCCATGATCCTTCTACCACTGAGACTATTTTACAACAGCACTGTCGTCGTTGCGAGCTGGTAATGCGTAATGGGATGCGTAATTCATATCGACTATCCGTTGCTGGGTCACCTCATTGAGAGGTAAACGCTCTATTCCCTGAGCCCCCAATGATCTCTAATGGCTTATTCTATAAACGCCGTTGAACAGCCGACCCAATTTTGAGTTTATGACTACCAAATTTCAACTCCGTAATTTCGAACCTAATCCAGAAGACAAGGAAAATCCTGGATCAGATATTAGGATAAATTTTGTCTTTGTGGAGGACTTCTTGATGGAACTTATCCGCATTTGCGTTACATGGTGAATAAAACCACGAAAGCCCCCCCATGGTAAGCCTGGCGGAAGACTGTAACCCATGATATGTCTTAGTCTGAAGATATTTTACGTCAGCAATGTGTTCCTTGCGAGCCAGGTGATCGTTTCAACAAGCCTTCACTGGGGTTTGAACCCGGGTCATCTCATTTTATTTTATAACCGTCGTTAAACAGCTGACCCAATTTTGGATTTACAACTACTAATATGCAAACTCCGTAGCCTTGTGACTTTAAAACTAATCCAGAAGACAAGGAAACTACTGGACCAAGTATAAAGAGAAATTTGCCCTCGTGGAGTACTTTTTCATGGAACTTACTCGCATTTGAGTTACATGGAGAGAAAAACCACGAGGACCTCTCACTGTTAATCTGGCGGCAAAGGAACTCTAACCCATGATCCGTCTACCACAGTGGATATTTTACGTCAGCACTGTAGTCGGTGCGGGCCGTGTGAAACAGGTTCGAATCCCAATGATGGCTGGTTGATAGGAACTCTGCACCCAATTCGCACCGTCGACAATGCTGACGTAAAATGTCCTCATTGGTAGACGGATCATGGGCTTGGATCTCCTTGCCATCGAACTAACAGTGAGAGGTTTTCCTCTTCGTGTAACTCATTGGTGGTTTAGTTTCATCAAAAAAGTCACCACGAAGACAAATTTTCCCGATACTAGTTTCATTGTTTTCTGTATCATTCATTAGTATTCATTAGTAGCCGTAAACCCATAAAATTGGGTCGGCTGTTCAGCGACGGTTATAAAATAAAATAAAAATCTATCTGTGAGCCCATGGCAAAGAGTTCGTGGGTTCAATTCCAGCCTGCCGAAGACTCCCCGTGTAGTAAATGGCGACTGATGCACGTTAAACCTGTCGAGTCGTAAAATCCTCCATGTTCCCATCGCAAATCAATGCCTCTGGAGGGACTGATCCAGGAGTTTCCTTGTCTTCTGGATTGGTTCAAAATTACAAGGCTACGGAGTTGAACATAAGTAGTTGTAAACCCAAAATTGGGTCGGCTGTTCAACGACTGATGTAAAATATTAAAAAAATCTATCCGTGAGGAGCCACGATGGCTCTGGTGATAGTGCGTTTGCTTTCCATTGGGGTGCCCAGGTTCAAATTCCAGAGCTGCCTGGTTGATGAGAATTCTGACTCTGGGTTGCACCTACCACAGCACTGAGGTTAAATATCTTCAGAGGTAGACGAATCATGGTTCAAAATATCCTTGTCATCGGGCAAACCGTGGGAGGTTTTCGTGATTTTCTCTCTCTGTAATGCAAGTACGGGTTTTACATCAAAAAGTCCTCCACAAAGGCAACATTTTTTATACAATGCTTGATCCAGGATTTCCGTTGTTTTCTGGATTGAGTTGAAGAAACTGAGTGAAGAAACTTAAAAATTGGGTTGGCTGTTAAGCAACCATTATTAAATAAAATTACAAAATTTGGCTGTGGGAGCCACGGTGGCTCAGGGGATGGCATTCGCGTCCCATCGAGTTGACCCAGGTTCAAATACCAGCTTTGGCTGGATGATACGAGTTCTGATCCCGACTTGCTCCGACCACAGTGCTGACGTAAAATATTTTAAGTGGTAAACGAATCATGGTTTAGAATCCTTTTGTTGTCGAGCTGACCTTGGGGGTAATTCGTGGTTTCCTCTCCATGAAATACAAATGCGAATTAGTCCGACCAAAACGTCCTCCACGAAGGCTAGTTTGACTTATTGCTTGATACAGACGTTGCTTTGAATCCTGGGTTGGGTTCAAAATTATACGGCTACGGAGTAGAACATTGATAGCCGTAAACTCATTACTGTGTCAGCTGCTCAATGTCGGTTATAAAATGAAAAATGAAATCTGGCTGTAAAGGAAATTGGTAATTTCGAACTATTGTAACACAAAAACACACACAAATAATAATACCGGCACTGGTGAGCTTTTCTTCTTTTTAAAACTGTTTGTATTACAAACGTATGTATTCGTATAAAAGTACTAGTTAATTATATAGATACTCATGAAAATCCTTATTTACATCACTTCATTTCATTAATTTCTTAATATGTTTATGCATTTTAAAAGATTGTCTTACTTGAATTTATTTATTTATTTCCAACTTAAACGAATGACATTTTTAGTGCTCATTTCCAAATACTCATTCAAAAAAAACATTTCTCTAAGATTAAAAACGGGACCATTACGCAGCGTAGAAAAATTTCGAATCCTATTCAAGCAGCGCATGAAAGTATGAAGAAGAAATAAAAGCATTAAAAAACTCAGCATTGTAACCTACGTGCTTTGAATTCGAGTGTATTTATATTTCAAGAAATTTTTTACGTCTTAAAATGTCAAAAGTTTTCGAATAAAATTCTAAATTTTCATGTTCATAAATTTTTAAGACTTTCTTTCTTTTTCCTTGCAAGCATTTCACTGATAGCATACCGAGTAACTCTTTCTTGGAGTGAGGTGAAAACAGAATAAAATAGCTACTAAAATAATTTATATTTCTTAAAATGCACAAATAGAATCATTTTCGTCTCAGACGCTTTTTGTTTGTTTATAACTTTAAGTTAACAGAGCTTAAACTTAACTCATTAAACTGAGACTTCGAATTAAATTCTATTGACTCATTAAATTGTTCTGAATTTTAAGACAGGGGAAGAATGTTTAAGTGATAAAAAATCTAAGCTCTGGGTAGACGTAAGTTGTTGTCTAATGACACTCGGACAAGCTCGGCACCCGTTGACCTTTGCGAATTAAGCCATGCAGATGAGCCTTTCGTTTGATAAAAGAGCTTCGCTAGGGTGAAAGTACGTCTTAGCTCAGAACTCCACTGATTGATGGCAGCACCTCTAATTAGAGAGGCTACTTCTTCATTTTGAACGAAAATTTATAGAAAAAGGAAATTTTATCCAAAACACAGGACTTTCGATTCACAAATTTTACATGTCTACTAACGTAAATAAATATCTTGAAATTAAGAAAACTTTTTTCTTCACGATGCTTATAAACATTACTCATGATTTTAAGCTTTAATTTTTTCCGAAAGAAAAGAAAAATGAAATTTTTCGGATACTCTAGTTTTTGCATAGTTTTTGTGAGTTAGTAACGGTTTTTCTTGTTCAGTGGTTAAGAACGATTTTTGCCCACGATTGTGCTAAATATGAAAATGGTGCAAAAGGATATCACAAAGAAAAGTTTTAGTTTTCTTAAATGAAAAGAGTTTGTGGCCCAATTTTTTAACTTTCAGAAAGTTAAATCTACGATGCACTGTTTGGACTCATAAGAATATGCAAAAATGGTAAATTTATTAGTTTATGCTTATTATTCATTAGTTAGTAGCGCATTATTTATTAGTTCATGCTCATTATTAACCATTTCTTCCTGTGTTAAGTTTGAAGGGTCACAAAAGGATATCATAAAGAAAAGTTTCAGCATTGTTAAATGAAAAGAGTTTATGATCTAAGTTTTTTAACATTTGAAACTTACATTTACGTTGCATTGTTTTGGCTCATTAAAATGTGGTTCATTAGTTTCGCCGATTCTAATCGACGTGAAAACTCTCGCCGATTTGCTTTTAATTTTTAACAATGAATTATTTTTTTTTTAAATTTTAGTTTTAAAACAAATAATACTTTTTATTATAAAAAGAATTAATTCCCTATTTAAATTAATTATTTTTATCAAGTTAGTGTAAATAGTAGATTCAAATAAAAGCTTTGCCTTGAGTTCTTTAAAAAAAATTTCAAATGTTAATTTTATTGCTTTTTTAGGGAAAGAACATCAGAGAAGACTCAAGAAAAAGATTTATTTTCTACCGACAAAAAGTAAGTACAATAAACTGGTTCTTAAAACTATTTCAATATTCAGTACATGATGCAAAATAATCTTTAACAAAATTCAGAAAAGAACCGATAGCAGATAAAATTAAAGGCATTCTAGCTAACTGTCTTAAGAAATTACCGATTTAATAAATATTTAGCCTTTTATGGAATTTATCATTTTCAGCCAGGGAATCGTTTTCATTGTATAAAAAGCTAATTTGCTAAAGTTAAAGATTTTAAGTAAACTTCTAGCTTCTTATTAGAGCATGAAAACTAGTGACTACACTGAGGAAAAGTATGTTTAAAACTGCAAGAATATGGTCAAATTTACCATGTTTCTGATTCTATGGGAACATCAAAAAGCTCGGTAATTTTCATCGAAGTGCTTTGGTAATTATTTTGATAAAATTATCAATAAAATATGGTCTCGGAATAAAATTCGGTAAGTGTGAAAAAAATTGACAATTTTATTATGATACTTTAGAACAAGGCATAAAAAGGTATTTATTGGGTTAAATAATTTTTTAATTTTTTAAAAATGTGCCAGAATAAAAACAAGAATTTTGAAAACTCGTATTTTCGATAAATCTTGTGATCTTTTCCATATGAGCGGAAAAATTGCTAAATAAATTGTTTAAATACCATATATTTTGGTTTTATTATACACACATATTTTTATATTTTTTTTGCCAGAAATGTTATTGCTAAACAGCACAGTAATTTTACCAGAATTTTCACCGTGTAGGATAAATACAAACCAGTAAAGCAAACTAATTTGATACTAATAACAAACTATCTTAAAGACTTAAAACAAACACATTCAACTTATTTATCGGGAATTAGTTTTTGTCTTCAGTTAGCCATCAAAAGTGCTAACAAAGTATCTAATCCCAGAAGAGAATGATCCCTGAAATCTTGCTGCTCTTCAGAGATGAAATTACTTTTCTCTAGAGCTTCTTCTCTCTCGCAGACTATGATAAGCATTCGATTGGCTGTTACCTAGATCTATCATTTCCTTGATCAGCATTATATACTTTCCTGCCCCAACAATACTTGTTTCTGTATCAGTAAGTAAAGAAAAGTAAGCTGTATCAGATGGAGAGGCTGATCTAAGTTAGGAAACAATCAAAATATAAAGAAAAGCAGTAACAAGGGAATAAATGTAACTTTTCAGTAGCAGTAATATTAGTGCTATAAAGATACAGTTATACTTTGTCTGGGAAAGGCTTTTTGTAGATCTTTTGACGCGGTATACGTACTTTAAATTAAATGAAGTTTTAATTTTATGCTACACGGCAAAAAATTTCTGATAAAATTAACGTATTCAATTGTAATGTCATTTCTGATTTAAAAGAAAAAAAAAAACAGAATTCTGGTTTTAAGAAAAAGGTACGGTATTTAAGCCGTATGTTTGGTAATTTTTCGCTTATATGGTAACAATTTACCGAAAATTCTGGTTTTCAAAATTACAGTTCTTTTTATCCCACATTCTGCTAAAAACACAAATCTGAAAAGCCGAATAGAGGATTTTTAGCAATGCTCTACCTATGACTATTTAATGAAGAAAAATTATTGATAAAATTTACACAGAATGTAGAAGGAACTTTGAAATTTTGCATACATACGTCATTTTAAATTTGGTCCTACATAACTTCTCTCGGTGACACGGACAACATCTAGGCTGTAGTCTATTTCACGCCATACATTCTGAAGCATTTGTGCGTATTACAAATGCGTTCTTGGAATTCTTCAATTGTTTTGGGCGCCGTGATGGCTCAGGGGATAGAGCGTTCGCCTTCCAATATGGGGAACCGGGTTCGAATCCCAGGAATGGTTGGTCGATACGACATCCGCATTGATCTGGCTTTCACCGATCACAGTGCAGACGTACCTCAGTGGTAGACAGATATCCTCAGTGGTAGACGGATCATGGGTTAGATCCCCTTGTCATCAGGCTAACCGAGAAAGGTTTTCGTAGTTTTCCTCTCCATGTAACACAAATGTGAGTTAGTTCCATGAAAAGTCCTCCACGAATTCAAATTTCTTCCAATACTTGATGCTGGAGTTCCCTTGTCTTCTGGATTGGGATCAAAATTACAAGGCTACGGAATTAAGCATTAGTAGTCGTAAACCGAAGAAATTGGGTCGACTGTTTAACGACGGTAATAAAATAAAAAAAAATTGATGGGAAACAGATACACACTGTCTTTCACAAAGCGTCATAGATAGAAATTGCATCGATAGAATTAAGTCCGGAGATCTCGATGACCAAGAGAAGAAGACATCGTCGAGATCTCCACTTCGAACGATCCAACAGTTTGGAAGATGTTAATTTAAAAATGTGCAAACCATCGTACCACAGCGTGAGCTTGCTGCAAGATGCTATCCGAATAATAAGTATCTAGCTGTAGCATTAACCATACCTCAATCATGTCAATACAAGTTAAAAACTGTCAAAAGTTGTAAAAATAATGCTAAAAGGTGTACTTTACCATTACGAAAAACGCTCTTAGTGGTAGACTCAAAACTTCATTCGACTGGTACAATAAATAAATTAGTTTGAGTTTATGAACTATTTTTAAATTTGTGAAAAACGTCTTAAACTAAGAAAAAAAAGTGTGGTTTACTAGTGTATTCTATGTGGTTTACTAGTGTATAAATTTGTTTAACTAGTAAATTTTATTTTTAAAGAATTACCTTAAGACACTATGGCGTATCGGTTATACATGAAACAGACAATCCTCAAAATCCTAATTATGCTAATTATAATTATAGCACATAGAATAATTTAAATTGCGAAACCTACTTTATCTGGAACTTTCTGCATTAAATAATTCTACTGAATAAATCTACTTGTTTTCAATGGATTCAGATTTTTGAATCCTCAAAATTTGGGCGATTTGGAAAGCATGGTCCCAATATCTTAGTAAAGAGAAAAATCAAAATTTTGCGTCCATAAAAGATCTATCTTCGGAACACTGAAACTTTTTCATTGGATATCTGTCAGTGACGTCATCGTATTTAAATCGTGGCATTAGTCAATTCAGAAACCAATCAGTTTGACACAAACGCGTGACGTCACTTACCAGTATCCAATTAAATTTGATTTAAATAGCACGGTTAGGCATAGTCACTTCACTTTTCGAGTTGCAAGTGCCAAATTATGAATTTGAAATCCATACTTGAAAATTTAATAGAAACTCCTGATGTGTAAGGTTTGCTGGCTAGAGTTATCTATATGAACTGGATACATATTAGGTGCGGGTTTCTAAAATTTCAGCGTCATTTAAGAAGCATAAAATCATATTAGTAATTACATAAATTTTTTTTTCAATTTATATTTCCCTGATTCAATTTATATTGGTAAAAATATACTTGTGGGTGCCCCTTGGCGAAATCGGCGAATTATGTTTGGCGTCATTCCTGTTTGCGCGGAACACCGTGGTAACAAGAATGACGGCTAAAATATAATAATATTTCAATAAAACATTGGAAAATTTCAATAAAACATCGACCAAAACTTTATAAAATTGCAATGAACCCAATATAAGCAAAATTAATAAACCCAATAAAATGCATTTCGAATCGAAACAGAAATTAATGGAGTAAGCACAGAAAGGAAAAGAAGAAAACAACTCACTTCTTCATTAAGCTTGAATATTCTCAGGCGCAGAATTCTCTAATAGCAGTTAGATATTGTCTAAATTTATCATGAATAGAATCTGTGTACTACCTCTATCGCCACATAAATTCGGCGAAATACAAATCGAAAATGGCGTCTATGGTACCGGACTGGCGGTGACATTTTTTTCTGAAGTCCCTTTTTATAACTGCCCACATACCTTCGATCTTATTGACCAGAAGCAAAAGTAACCTTACCAGACGGTATCTAACGTGGAGCTAATGGACCTCTGAAATTACATATAACATTGAACATTTAAAAATAACGCTAAAATCTTAACCAATCAGGATCACGATTGGGTTTCAACATCACCCAGCTTGGCGAGAATCAAGGGGCACCCTCAAATATAGTCCACCCATATTTTCTATATTTCTTTGAGCACTTCATCATTTAGTAATTATTACCTTTTACATTTCTATTTTTGTGACAAAATATGACCAAAGCACGTGGTTTTCTTTTGTAGTTACATGAAAATTGAGGGATTTGTTAATTTATATATCAATACATAATCAATAATTCTGATTAATAATAATAATTATTTATAACTTAGAATAAGAATGCTGTTTGCCTTTTTATAACAAGCCACAGATGTTAGAACGCGATTACTTCTTAAAACAATGATACAAAATTTAATATATTTCCTTTAATGTATTTTGAAACATTTAAAACATTTTTGCGAGACTGAAGCATTTGAACATTTTTATACGAGATTTTTAAACAGGCCAACAAAAATGCTTAATTAAGAATACCATTTTATTCACTTATTAGAAATAATTATGTTTTAAATTAACAATTCCAAATTTTCTTTTTAAAAAAAATAATCCTAATTAAAATATTTACTTGATTGTTCGCTCTCGGATAAATTTAATAAAGCATTTTTAAAAAGTATTCTTTCTTTTGTATTTATTCTTAAAAAAGCAGTTTTTTTTTTTTAAAAAAAAGTAGTTTATACGAAATTTTAATTATCAACGACATCTTTTGTAAGTTACACAGAATTGAAGTATCGTGGAATTAAGAAAAATCGAGCTCTTTTTTTTTTACCTGGTATTATTTTAATTTTACAAATAAATCCGTATCAATTTCACTTCTTCTTTCATAATCAAAAGAAACTAGAAAGCTCAGTTTTTGTTCGTATTTCAGTTCATATTTTTTTTTCCAAAATGACAATGAAAGTTACTTTGACTTTTTAATTAATTTAAAACTACCATGAAAATTGATATTTTTCTCATTTCGTTGCATTCGAAGTGAAGTGAGTTGATGAAACTGTGCCTGCAATTCTGTCGAGGGAAAGGTCGACCAAAAGTAATTAGACAATACAATGCCAGTGATGAATACAAACTCTCCCTTTTCGAATTATTATGCTTTCCAATTTACGAAGGAAGGGGTCTCTAGACAACAGTTCAAGTAGAATTAATTATTCCAAAAATTCAACATCATCGATCATTTTAATGGATGAAAGAAAATATTACCAGTAGATGCAAATTTTAATAAACTGACTTTGCGAACGGTCGGAATTGCTTTCTTTGAATTTTCCTAACAGTTTCAATAGCAAGCTAGTCTATCTTACCTCAATAATGATGAATATGCAATGAAGTCAATAAGAATTTGAGATTTGTAGAAACATATTGACATGTATTAAAATTTTAATGTCTGAAAGTTTATTGCAGTTATTGCAAAAAGAAGTTTCTCTGACCGATTATATGAGCAACTGAAATGTAATTTATGAGTTGATATTAGTTTTTTTTAACTAATTTAACTTAATTTACTTTTTTAAATATTTAACTTTTTCTAGTTATTATAATTAAAAAAGTATTCACACAAAGCTAGATGTTGGTTATGTGTTCATGGAGGTTAAGACTCGACAATTCAGATGTTATCAGCCTAGCAATCAGCAATGAGCACGGTGTGCTGCTTTTATCTCCCAGACAAGCTAGTACTCAGCAATCAAAAGCCATGTAGGCTTCCAGTCGCTTTCGTTGATAAACAGTCGGCCTAACTTAAGTGATTAGTGCCTTTTTAACTAACGAATTTCTTATTACAATAGGTTTTTTTTATTGAGATTTAAAAAAAGAAAAAACTTCGATAAAAATGATCGAATTTGAAATTTATCAAAATTTTAAACTTGTAGAACAAATCGATAGTACCCATCGATAAGAAGCCAGGTAGGCTTCAAGCCACTACCATTGATAGACATTCGGCCTTACTCAATGACAACTCAGTGTGCTTTTTGCCACCGACTCTCTCATTGCAATTGATATTTTTTTTAGAATCGAAAAAAAAGAGGGGAAAAAACTTCCATAAAAACGATCTACATTCGAATTTGTCAAAATTTTCAGCTAGGGCCGGGAGAGCCTGGTTGGTAGGGCACTGGGCCCATGTCCAAGATTTTGTGGGTTTGATCCCCACAGGCCGAAGACTCCTCGTGTAGTAAATGGTTACTGATGTATGTTAAATTTGTTTAGTCGCATAGTCCTCCATGTCCCCATAACAAATCAATACCTATGGGGGTACTTATCCAAGAGTTTCTTTGTCTTCTGGATTGGTTCAAAATTACAAGGCTACGGAGTTGAACATTGGTAGTCATAAACCCAAAATTGGGTAGGCTGTTCAACGACTGATATAAAAAAAATTTCAGCTGTAACTTTCGAATTTGCAGCAGTAAGAAAACAATGCATTTCAACTCACAAAAATTACAACAGACTATATTTAAATTTATGTTAATGACATAATGCATCAGAAAAGCTTGAAAATTAGCAGTTTTTTTAAAACTAAAAAGTAACTTTGCGTGGTTATAAGTTTAATTATTATTTTCATTCATGATTTATTTGAAATGCATTTAATTTTAGAGCACAGATAGGTAACCATTTTCTGCTGACAGGTAGTATTCAAAATTGCAAATCTCAAACCATCTTCAATATTGCTAAAGTCCTGCATCGTTAGAAGACTTCTGCTTAAAAAGCTATAATAGTAGATCATTTTCAAACTTCAGAATGGGATTGTGAGTTTTTTTTATTTATTCAGACAATGTTTAATTTTGATTTCATGAGTTAAAAAAATGTATAATTATTTTCAAGGCACCGTTTAATGTAATGCACAAAATAAATTTTATATCTGAAAAGTATGAGTTTTTCTGAAAATTATTCAACGGTGGCCTCCTTTCCGGGTGGGATATTTTCCTTTTAAGTAAAATATTGCTTTTTTTATACATTTAAATGATAAATTTGCGCATATATCTACAGAAAGAGAAAATCTAAAGAAAATGATAATAACTACAGTATGTATTGAAAATTTGAAGTAAATAAAATTAGGCTTATTAAAGTCGAAAATGTTTCAAAAAATCAGAAAATCATTATTGAAATTGATCAGATCAATGATCATTTGACTTTTCAAATGTCACCGGCATCGTAAATTATTGAAATCAATCATAATTTGAGTTTTCTAGTGAGATTGGAATGCGCCCATCTCAGACAGTACACTCTATTTAGAAATAATATAAAATAAACTATAGTTTACTTTCATCTCATTTTTGATATGACCTACCAAGATCATGAATCGCTAGAGTTTGGAATAGCTTTTTTGCCACTTCAATACTATACTAATTTGCAATCCTTAACGAACATAGTATTTTGTCTATTTTCAATTGTTCTGAAATACATATTGAACAATTAATAATGCACAATCCAAATATCTACATTTTCGAATTATTCTATATTTTTGTTAGCCAACATAGAACATTATGTATATTTCAAACTATAATAGATCTTGAATTTGCTATTGAATTAATAGAAAATAATAATTTTTAACAATCTAAATCACAAGAACAAACATCTATGTCTTTAAAACTATGAATCACATTTACTCAATAAGTGCAAACGATACTTCGAAGAATTAATTTATCACGATACAAACTATTCGTTTATCTCTTAATGTCACCAATGGAGCAAAACATTTTGATCGTGATCATTTATGTTCGCGATGGAATAGTCTCGAACGTACTGATTTTAATTGGATAAAAGGAATCTGGTGTCAAGGGTAATAAATTCTTCAGAAAGAATGATTCCAAAAGATAATTTATTTTCTGTTCGAATAGCAAACTATGTGATTGCAAAGCTTTTACCATTCCAAATCAGATGTCTGGGACAATCACGGCGTTTTTGATTCTAAACGGGACTAATTACCACTTCAGATTGTTAATGAGGTCCTCTGTTGATATGATTCTGACAATTAAGTTATTTGTTGAAAAGTTTGAGAGGAGTTTCATGGGAGAAGTGTTAAAGTTTTCTAGCTGCAACTATTGAAAAATAACTTCGAACTCTTTGGCTTGGAAGAAAATTCGGATGAGATCTCAAATGGAATTTTCATCGATCAATCTTTATTAGTGATATTTGTCTTTAGTTCTGAAGAAAATGTTGAAATTGTCTTGGGAAAACGATTTAAAGTGTTTAGACGTACATTATCGTGATAGCGAGTGCTCCTAAAGTTTAAGAGCACATGAAATGTTTCTTATAAGGTTTTAAATGATTAAATTTTTAAAAAAAATTTAGTTTAACGTTGATGTAATAAATTGATTGGAAAAAGAAACCACAGAAAAAGAAAATAATAACTAAAAAATAAAAGCAGTAACAGATAAATATTCACGTTTCCATCAATTTCTACATCCTTAGAAGTTTAGACACAAATGTCAATATTTTTTGAGCGAAAAAAAAACGTACATGAAAACTTTACTGCAAAAAGTGTGACAAAATTTTAATAATTGGTTTAAGAATAATTTTTAATGGATTGAAACACAGAGTTTTCCCGTAAAAGGGCAAGATTTTGTATTTTTCCACAAGTCCTCCTTAACTCCCTTATTAACAGCATGCATACTCGCTGTGCATGCTGTCTGTCTGTTTGTCAGGGGTGACCATACACCATACTAGAGGCAACACACACTGTACAAGCCTCACTTTTATTGTCATCTCTTATCCTTAAGTTCAGACTACATTGGATTTATTCTGCAATAGGTCTTGCCAGTGAATGGCACTTTCATTTTTGTTTCGCATATTATCATGGAATAAGCTATATCCATACCAAATTTTATTTATTTATATTTAGTATTTTTTGAAATATTTGGGAAAATGTCTTCCATCTCTTAATTTTGTCCACCAGTGTAGCAGAATGCCTCAGACATTTCCTAAATTAAAAAACAAAAAAATAGAATCCAGTAAAATGTACGGTTTTAAGCCGCAGCTAAGCTAGTTGTGCAAAACTACAAAATTTACGAAGTAAATTTTTAGCCTCAACGTTTTTTTTAAACTATACAAGAACAAGTTTTAACTAAATTACGAAGGAAATCTGTAATAAGAATTTCTGTTTACCGCTGCAAAACAAGTTTTTAGAACAAAAATAAATTTGCGGTCTCAACAGAATTTTATCATATGGTGACAAGTTTTCTCTATGAAAGTTATGAAGTAAACATCTACTCGCACCACACGTGAATACTTTATTTCTACTGAAATTTGCATCGACTAGACATTATTGGGATTCGAACCTGGGGCACTCTATTCAGAGGCGCGAGCTCTGATCCCTGAACCAATGCGGCTCAAGTGTGTTATTGTGAACAAATTTAGATCGTGAGAATTTTGCTTCAATATGACAATAAGATCGAATCACAGTTTTATTGACAAGATAATTAAAACCATTAAGTAATTTCTTAAAGGTAAGAGCAAGTATAAAGAACAATCGTAAAATGATTGAAGAAAAGGTAAAGTCATATTACGAACCGCAAAACTACATGGTAAAAGCAAGAACTTCAACTGAAGGTTTTAATCAGTTTGTGATTAGATTGAAAAACGAAAAAAAACCGCTTTGTCTACAAAACGGGTTTATACCATTATATACAGAGGAATTCCGAGAAAAAAACGGATATTTTTACAGCATTGTCCTTTAAGACACTAATTAATTTCTATATTTCACTTAAGCTTCTATTAAACTTTCAAATTCTGAAATTTTTTCAGGATTGAACTGCTTTGATATTGACTTCGTCAATTAAATATGAATGTCCCCTTGAATTCATAATGGTAGCTGAAAAGCTAAACAATTTTCGCACTTAGCGTAATTTGTCACATATCTACATTTATCTACTTCTGTTTCGAAACTTTTGGGACAAGTAAAACATCATATAAATTTAGTTTATAAAAACGAAAATAATAATTACTAATTATTTTCCGTTTTCTTTTTAGATAAGAAATTATTTTATTTATAACTTCATTTCTTTTTCTATTATTTAAAGTATTATTGCATTTAAAAAAATAACCTTAAACTTTAAACCATCATTAAAATTTTCAACAAGGGTGATATCTAATTTATTTCTTATAAAATAACTTTAAAATAATAAAACAAATAAATGTATATAAATAAAATAATGTAATAAAAATTATTCCTACGATTAGTATTGCTGTTACCAACATTTTAAATAGAAACTAAATAAATGACGTCGAAGTTATTTTACAGTATTCAATCTGATATACAGGTTACTGACCCTCGTCGATATGTAATAAATATTTTCTTCATGAAAGAACAGTAATGCTTCTAAATTTCATCTAACAGTAAATGCAAGAATATAGATAATTTTACAAATAGAATTAACTTGTTCAGACTTATTTATGAAGTGTTATTTATAATAACAATAAAAAAAATTCCTCTGAAAACTAGCTAATATACTTTAATTCTGACACGTATTTGTTTTGAGTGCTAGGAAAATACAATAAAGAATGTGTCGAAACATAAATTAAAGGATGTAAACTTAATCAAAATAACTCTAAGAGTTATTGCAGCTTGCTTTGAATAGTTTGCTTTAAAGTGTATGACTTAGTAATAGTTAACGTTTGTGATCCTTTCCTTTCATTTTTATCTTTTCCATTTTCAAGAAAGAAAATTCTTTCCTATTAAATAAAATACATACTTATAAGTTTTGAAAGATAAACCTTTCTTCATAAAAATAGTCTTTAGCTATATTAGATTTAAGTTTAGATAAAGTTTTAAAACATGTTTTTTTTATATAAAAATGTTTTTGAGCTGCAAGGTATATTGCAAGATAAAAAGAATGTGGATGTAATATTTTAAATTCAATGGAGCAAAATTTAGAAGATCGATTAAAATTTATGAATGTATTTATTTATTTTTAAAAGAATGCATATTACTGAAATAAGTTATGTTATTTTATTTGTTATTATATATGTAAAGTAATTCAAGTCATTCCTAATATGGAACAATTGCGGAACTCCGGTAAAATATTAAATTATACCAGTGCAGGTACACGAAAAAAATTATTATGGTAAAATTACCATACTGTATGGTAGGGGCATTTCAGGTTAAAAAACAACAACATAATTCCGGTAAGGAAAACCAAAATAAAAAATACAAACTGATAATAAATTTACTCGAATAAATTATCTTCATGCCATACTCTAAAGGATAAAATTACCAAATTTTATCACAGATTATAAAAGCATATTTTACGGTTAATTTCATAAAAATCTTATCAAAGCATTTCGGTAAAAATAACCGAGCCTTTTGGTACCCATAGAGGCAGAAGTACCGCAAATTTTACCATAGTCTGGTAGTTTTGAACATAAATTTTTTCTCAGTGTACCAAAATTATAAATTTCAAAATTATATTTGACGAATGAAACGATATCTAAAAAAATAAAATTGTTTTTTTAAATAGTTAAATTTATAAACTACTAACTGAATACCCATTTTAATACGGAGTGAGTATAAAAAATCAATTAATCAGTGCTGAACACTACGAAATCATGCTCAAAACTGAAAGGTATATACTGACACAATTGAAGAGTTTAGTGGAAGAACCAGGTAAGTGACAGTCTTAGGGGTGTTTGTGAAATAGTAAAATTTACATGAAGTAATTGCATCAATAGAGTATGTTTTCTAAAACAAAATTGCTTTTGCTTTCATTTTAATCTTAACACAACTAATCCGTCTTAGTTTTCAGCATGCTAGCAAGATTTTTATTTTCAAACTGGGCATTGACAAATAAAATGAGCGAAACAATTACTAGTACCGCCTCCTAATAAATCAGAAATAAAATAATTCGGAGGTTACTTTTTTACCTGTAAGTGACTTAGTGTGGCTATCTCGATTCTCAGACGTTGCTGGAACGTGGATTTTGCTTACGTTAGCAACTGTTCTTTCCATTCTGTTTTGAGTAAGCTAAGCCCGTCAAGTATTAATTTTCTTAAGTGACATAATCTATATTCTTTCACAAAGATTTTTTCCACAAATATTTCAAATCTTTCATCATATATTTCTTATTTAACATAAGACAGACACGAAGGCATGAAGAAGATAAACAAACTAATTATGCATCAAAGTTGCCAGGTATGCGAAACAAAAATATATCACGATTACAATGAAATACATAAACAATAACAAATCAAAGCAAAGTAAAGAACGTAGACAAGAAAGAATTATATTTCAACAAATTTGAGTTGCGATACGACATTGCATTTAATTAATTTCCCGTTAATTAACATTCTCACTTATGTGAAGAAAGCTCAACTTGAACACGTCATTTTGCTTATAACTATCAGCTGACGCTGACGTCATAGGACACATGTGTGGGAATCCGAGATCTTCTTCTTGAAGTGCAAGTGCCCAATTAAATCAACTTAAATATTATAGTACGCGCAATAGTCATTGTTTTTTCTTTTAAACAAATGTGTTGCACTTCATTGTCTTCTGCAAGACTTTCAATGTTGTTTACTAAATTTTATTCAAAAAATTTTTATATGCATTATGTAATATGAAATTTTTTGTAATAAATTCCCACTGACCAGGCTAGCTCACCGGGTTGTGGTGAGCTGGACTGGTAGCCAGACGTGGACTATACGGGTAAGGGTTTTGCAAACCTAGGTACGTGTCCACGTCTGGAGGAAAAGAAAGGAAAAGTACGTGCAATAAACTTTCTTTTTATAAAACAGAGTTATAAGCAGGCAGATATCNAAGTAAAGAACGTAGACAAGAAAGAATTATATTTCAATAAGTTTGAGTTGCGATACGACATTGCATTTAATTAATTTCACGTTAATTAACATTCTCACTTATGTGAAGAAATTTAGCTCAACTTGAACATGTCATTTTGCTTATAACTATCAGCTGGCGCTGACGTCATAGGTCACATGTGTGGGAATCCGAGATCTTCTTCTTGAAGTGCAAGTGCCCAATTCAATCAAATTAAATATTATAGTACATGCAATAAACTTCCTCTTTATAAAACAGAGTTATAAGCAGGCAGATATCTTTAAAATATATGATTAAATGATATCTTTAAAATATTTGAATAAATTATATATTTAAAACATTTGATTAAATGATATCTTTAAAATATTTGATTAAATTATGCATTTAAAATGTTTGATTAAATGATATCTTTAAAATATTTGATTTAATGATGTCTTTAAAATATTTGTCCCGTAGTGGACTGGTCGTTAAGACACGGTTCCCAGCAGGTCACCGAAGTCAAGCATCACTGGCTGCGGTCAGTGTGCGGGTGGGTGACCATTCGGATCAGTCTGCGTAGGGACCGAGGGTGTGCGGTATTGGTCCTCGTTAAACTGTGCTACCGTAAAGTGCTCGACTTTGCGTGCAGGTCGTTGGGCTACCGAAGCAGGGGTGCCATCCCCTTTGCTGAGGATCAAATTTGTGATGGCATGTCTTCGGATCATCCTCAGGGATGTTTCCCAGACCGTCGCCAATAGCCTATTGTGCAGCTCTAGTGCGACGTAAATGAACTACAACAACTTTAAAATATTTGAAAAATTTAATTGTCTATAGTTAATTTTAATACAATGGGTAAAGCTTAACAAATCAAAAAATTCTCCTTCATTTTTCGCTTTTCCCTCTAGAACGGTTTGTAGTAGAATGTGTTAATGTCGCCAGTGACATTCCTCGTGCTTCGAACTATCCGCCAAATTTTCATCGTTTTTAGTCGGATGGCTTAAAAATCTAAAAAGGACAAACAGGCAGACATTTATTTCTGTATGTAAACTATATGAATAAATTTAGGAGAAAGAAATGACAGAATATTATTTAGAAAAAACAACACTGTTGTGTTAGATTCTTATGTTATCTTATGTTAGCTTTAAGAAGAAACGCTCCTGTGATTTCTCTAAAAAAAGATTGGTTATTTAAATGAATTAATTTCATAATAGATAAAAAAAAAATGCTTTAAACTCACTGTCTTTATGATATGCCTTTAGAATCCTTGTCGTAAATGAACTGTAATAATAAATAATTATTTAAGCAAAAGAAATAAATAAAATGCGAAGACATTAATCGAATATTTTTTACATCTGTCAAGTTCAGAAAAAATATGAATTTTTTTATGATAAGGAATTTTACTTTCAATTTACCTTTTGCAAATTCCATGATTGTTTCTTATTCATTATTATTTTTTAATTCGATATTTTTTTTAAAAAAAAGCAAATTTCATTTTGCAAATTCCATGATTGTTTCTTACCTTTTGCTTATTCCATGATTGTTTCTTATTCATTATTATTTTTTAATTCGATATTTTTTTTAAAAAAAAGCAAATTTCATTTTGCAAATTCCATGATTGTTTCTTACCTTTGGCAAATTACATGATTGTTTCTTATTCATTACTATTTTTAATTCGATATTTTTTTTTAAAAAAAAAGCAAATTTCATTTTGTTACATGCATAATTATTACATGAATAAACATTTGTATTTCATTACATGTATAATTATTCGACTTTTATACATACCATCGCAATTTTGACCCTCTGCAGAGAGGATGGATCCCCTAATTTGACAGCCCGAACACCTGCGCCCCGAATCCTTTACGATAGAACAATTTAACGAAGACAGATACCGTGCACCCTCGGTCCCTACGCAGATCGATCAAAGTGGTTATCCATCCTCTAACTGACCGCAGCTAGTGATGCTTGACTTCGGTCTTATATTAGGAATCGTGAATTTGCGATCAGTCCACTGCAGCAATACAGGTAGGGAAATTCTTTGAAATTCTAACCGCGACGTAACTATGGGTTTTATTACAATTACATTGGAATGTCTTATTTATTCCGTAAATTTTGTAAAACTTCAATAAGTAAAAAAAAAGTATAGTCTTATAATATGTGATAAAATTTGGTGAATGTTGTAAAATTGGGTAATTTTTGTCATGATACCTTAGAGCAGGGATGGGCAAACTACGGCCCGGGGGCCGACTATGGCCCGCCGGAAGGTTTTATCCGGCCCGCCGACAGAATTTTAACTTGCTGATCAGTGGCGAATATAAACAATATACATTCTACATCCATTTTCTTGTCTACTTTGTTTAAAGCTATTTTTGTTCCTTCTTTTTTAACAAAGTACTGATGACCTTTTTACTTTTTCTATTTTTGTTCTACAAAACATAAATTGATGGAAATGGTTAGCACAGACAGCTTCAATTGGTAAAATGCTGAAAGCAGAAGTTCCTTATAGAATAGCCGTAGATTAGTTCTAACTAGTATTTGTCTTTCTCGAGGAGCAGACATATGGAATCTAATATAGGTGAATTGTACTTCACACGAGGTATGCTGCGCATTTTTGAGTTCCAACGAACGGATTTTTCTGCCGGCGCGAGTTCTAACATTATTTACTGCGTATGGAAATATTGCACACATGCAACGTCATTGTAAATAATGGTGAAATTATTAAATGTATAAAATGGCTACTGCCTTTTTGAGTTATTTGTAAAATTGTTTCACCCCAAAATTTCAATAAAAAAACGCAAAGTTGATGTAGAGTGCCATACGTTCAATGATGAGTTGACTTTATTTTATTTCAGAAGTTCGAATTTTTATTTTAGAAGTTCTTACTAGGCCCACCAAACTTCTTTTTCTAGATTTTTGGCCCACGACCAAAAACGTTTGCCCATCCCTGCCTTAGAGCACAGCTTAAAAATAATTTATTCGGTTAAATTTTTTCAGTTTTGCTTTTTTTTTATTAAGTGTGCGGTANAACAACAAAAAAAAGAACATCACTTCTCGTGTGTGTCTCTCAAGCAACATTATTTTAGCATTACCTCTCGAGGAATTGATGCTTTTAGCTCAGTTGTCACTCTGTTACGTTACATGGGGTTGTGATCCAGACAAAAAATGTTTTACAAAAGATTTTTTTAAATTATTATTTATAAAAGTATTTTTTGTTGCGAATAGAACTTCAGATGTATTGTGACGTTTCTTAAGGATCTGAAAGAATATTAGTTAATAATTTTAAAACAAACGACATTATCAGTAATGAACAGAAATGAGTTTTAAGCAGTCTGCGTACGTTAATTGAATTATTTGTATGATTCAATTAATCCACTAAATAAGATAAGGAAAGCTTCTGAGATTTTTTAATGATTTTTATGTTTATTTAAAAAAAATATAATTTTATTAAACTTTACGAAATCCGAATGTCGGAAGACATTTTATAAAATACTTACTTGAAAGACATAAAGTTCGTTACCATCGAGATTATATGCAGTTTTTGTTTTTTTTAATTTATATTTTAGATTAGGAAGTTCTTTTTTTGCTGACTATAATACTTTTAATTCACCATTTCTAAGCAGAATCAGGAAATTAACTGACTGTTCTGCACGTAAGAAATCGCACTTTAACCTGAAGTCTTCCCCGGTTATTCCATGTTGTTAGATTGAGAAATCGTTATTAATATATAGCTATTAATATTTATTAACTATTAATTTATTAATATATTTATAGTTAATATCATAATATTTATTAGTTATTAACATATAGTAATAACTATTATATTAATAACTATTATAGTTATTAATAGTTATTAATATAATAGTTATTATTAGATTGAGAAATTAGAGAGAGAAACATTCTATTAATTTTGCTCATTTGCTAAACAGAGTATGTTTAAACGTTATGCGATTTATTTAAAATAAGATTGTAACTTAATAATGTAATTATAACGAACACTTTGTTTTCTAGTGAGTTTTAAAATAGATGAAATAAATGTTTTTTATTTAAATATTATAATATTATGTTTAAAAAAGAATATGAAGAATTTTTAACCGAATTAACCATATCATCATTATGATTCCGTAGTATCATGAACTATGTTTGCTCGTAGTATGTTTGCACGTTTTTAAAACCGGTTTATACTTTATTTGCAAAGCATTTAAAGATTTGGAAAGATTCGATCAGCTTTCATTTGACTGAGAAACTCTTTGTACTGAAGAAAATACAAGCAACACTCATACTCAATGTTATTGACTATAGCTTAATATTCTCGAACTTATATATATATATATTTTTCTTTATCAAAGCACTTTGAAAAATAATATAATGATAAAATATCCAAGTCTGAACGCTTTCTAACTTATTCCAATGAATTAAAAATTTACAAATTGAGGGTATTTCTGAGATTTTATTTATAGTTTTGTATAAAAGGACAGTGTTTTTTGGAAATTTTTTCAAGAGTTTCGAAAATTAAATAATCATCATAAACTTGTTTATTCCAAAAATTATAAAAAATACCTTTGTAAAAATGATTTCAGAGTTTAACAAACAAAAAAAAAAAAAACAAAAAAAAATGCCGAAAGAAAACACTTATAAAATAATTTTTTTTAAAAATTGTTGATCTCTTAAAAATAAACGTTTTTAGAGAATTATGTCCCCTACCTTCATTGTGGTTGTAACTGTGCAAAAAAATCTAATCTTTTAACTAACTTTTATGGTTAAATGTTTACAGATGTTTATAGTTGCAAACGTTACAACAATTCCTGTTTCTTTTGCTGATACTGCAATTTAAAAATATAAAGTTTAAAAATTATTGCACCGAAATCTTTTCTCTAATGCTGTTTCATTAAAAACTTAGAAAAATTGGTTCAATTATAAACCCTAATGCCGGTCCCTTGAAGCAAGATATGGTGCAAATTAGCTACATTCTTAACCCTTTGACGCAAAATTTTTGCTAAACATATTTTAATACTTTTTTTCCTTATTTTGTATTAATTTAGGATAAAATAAGGGAAAAATATTATCTTAAACAATTTAATTTTTTATGGTTATGAAATATAACATAAGACATCGGTATATTTTTCTACGTTAACTGTAAACTCTTCCAAACATGGCTTAGATTCAAAACAATAATGTTTCAAGTTTGCACTTTCTTACAGTTATTTAAACAGTTATTCATTATTGGAATTTCTTTAATTTATAAAATCAGATTTTGATAAATTTTTGAATAGAAAAGAAAAAAAAGTTTTTTTTCAAACTACTTTTTCGAGTTTTATATTTTAGTACAAATGCAGCTCTGATTATCACATAGATTTTAGTTAGTAATTATTAGACTATATTTTATATTTAAAAAATACCAAAATATATTTTTGCTTCAAATTGGAGCTTCAGAAAGAAATACATTACATGGACCTTAGTGTCTCATGTGCGTTAAAGGGTTAAAAGTGGTAAAATTCAGAATTAGTAGCCATGAGTCATTTTTATTTTAATTTCGGATGTTGCCATATTTTGCTCTAGAAACATTTAACTAATTTTAACCCTCTCACTCACATAACATATAATATGACTTCTCAATTATCATGGCAGAACAATATAAAGCTAATCTACAGATTAGGTCTATGAATGGTGAATTTTCCAAAAAATGATTTTTCCCTTTTGCTTTTTTTGCAAAAAACTATCAGACTGTTAGACTGTTTTTAACAATTAAAAAATACCAAAATTGATTTTTGCTCGAAACTAGAGTGTGAGAAAAAAATATATAAATAAAGAGACACCGGTGTCCAATCTGCGTCAAAGGGTTAATAGTATGCAAATTTGAACCATATTTCTATTCATTTCAAACCATAGTTACGTGTAATCTATTTTAAGAAGTGCAATAATATTGTTCATTTTGGAATCATATTAAGGTTGCAGTAAAATCGAACCATATTGTGGTTCAACCCGTTAGAAAATTGTATTAATAATGTACAAATTTAATAGTTTGCGTTTCTTTATATTAAAAAATATTACATTTTCTTTTCACTACAAACATGCATGAATAACAGTATGTTCAATTGCACTAGTATGTTAACAATTACAATTAAAATGGTAACGGTGACAATTGCAGCAGTATGTTAGGTAAAGTTTTGAAACCAAATTTTAAGTAATGCAGATTTGGAATCAGATTCTCAGGTTTAAGAGTATATTGTGCTCAGTTGTCCGTTGAACTTACACCATTCTATCAAGTACTAAAGTAGTTTTGGTAGTAGAAATGAGGTTTTGTAAATCAATTCCTGATGTTTCTATACATTTGAAAAGTGATTTTTCCAAATTCACTAAATTGTCAATGAGCGTGTTAATTTATTGATGCACGGAGAAAAAAATGTGGTAAAATTAAAGTACTCCAAGGTGATAAAATTTTTGGTGAAAAAAACAAACAGACAAACTTGATTATGATTTTGATTCGATCCGATCATTTGTGTATAAAACCAAAATATACTGTATTTATACAATTCATTTGAAAATTTTTCCTTTCATAAGGAGACAGTTTACCGGAAATTCTGGTTTTTAATATGATAGCTATTATTACTACACGTTTAGTAAAAAATATGAAACTGAAAAGTAACTTTATCCGAGAAAATGGTTTTTATACCATTCTTTAAGGTATCATGATAAAATCACCAACTTTTACCATATTTATCTAATTGTATCACATATTAACCCACTGGTGGTTCTACGTGTAAAAAAAAAAAAAACGCATTTAAACTCCAGTCTTCTACAAATAGCAAAACCGGTTCTTCCATATTATTAGATAGGGAAATAGTGTATAGGGGAGAAACATTAAACCAGTTTTGGGCCATTTTTAAACCATCAGTGGGTTGAAAAACAATATTTTATCGCCAATTTTACCGAAATCATTACCAAAACACTTCAGTAAAAATTACCGAGATTTTTGGTATTCCCATTTATTCAGAAACATGGTAAAGTTTTCAATATTCTGGTAGTTTTGACCATACATTTTCTTCTCAGCTTTTCTTCAGAGGAGATAATGAATTTTTATTTGTGAACCAATTATATGTTAAAAATAATTTTTTTATAGAGATAGAATTTTTTCAAAAATCTTTTAATTTTATTATTTTGTAAAATAAGAGTTTTTTTCCAATGATTTGTTCATTTGCCAATATTTTTTACTAATTTCCAAAGTTTACTCAATACTTAAATTTTAATGAAAAAATTATTTTCACATAATTGTTTCAGCTACGATACTAATTAAGCTGTGATTAGGAACTAGTTTCCTGCAAACAAATAAACCTACAATAGTAAATAAAAATATTTAAAGGTTGTTCCCCCTTATTTAGAAATAACAGCATAAAATATCAGCCTTCATGTCTAGACGTTAAATTTTTCATCATCCTGAATAACATTATATAGTCAAAACTTTGACAAAAGAAAGTTTTTTCTGTGAATCTTCTGTTGTTACGAAGAAAAAAAACACTTAAAATATTCCATCCCTAATGAATTGAAATTTTATTTGAATGCTAAGTTCATGAAAACATTTAAACTGATGAAAACATTTGCATTATCAAATTCATCATACAATTTCTGTTTTGAACTAATTAATTTAGTGTAATTTATAATGAAATAAACAAATTACTCATTCAAGTGTTTTATCATCTTTATTTCTGAAGTTCATTTAAATAAAAGAAACAAATAAAATTAATTAATTCATTTCTTTTATTGGCGAAAATATCTAATATGATTTCATTTCACTGTAATAAGAAAATTATTCAGCTCCTGTTAAGGGATTAGGTTTGTAATGAGTGAGCATATAAAATTTACGCAGGATTTGAACTAAATTGAAAACACAATTTTTTTTATTTTCAAATTATAGAACGTTTTTAATAGCATTATACAGTACATAGCATATAACATACATAAAGTACATAGTTATGTATAGAATAGCACATTGGGCAAATGAGAGTCAAGGCTTTGCTGGCATGAAGCACATTTTTTATCGAAATTTTTTATTGCCATTATGCATAAATGTAGCTAAATTTTGTTAATGCTTCTTTGAATCTTTTATTTCAATCGACGAGGACTTGTTGACATAAATCTTTGACTTCAAATAACCCTATGGAAAGAAATCAAAAAGGGTTTAGTCAGATGTTCTAGAACAGTGGTTACCAACTGGCGGCCCGCGAAGCCTTTTTTTGAGGCCCGCGAGCTGAAATATATTAGTTGTCGTTTTTTTAGGACAATTTTGGTAAAACAAAACCTATATGGGATTAAAATATTTTTCTTTCTTTTGAAGAACCTAATTTCTTCGTTTCTGCAAAATTTAACATACCAATGGTGCAAAAAAATTTTTTTTTCAGGTTTTGCATCCAAGAAAATACTTATTCAAATACAAAAATAATCTTGTATGCTGTTCTTTTTATTTCGTTTATTTTTGTATTTAGTGAATATAATTTAGCATGTGCGTTTCAGAAATTTTCTCGAAAAATTCTCCCATTTAACTTTTTGAAACCACTCATTTTGGACGAAATTATTTACATTTGTAAATTTCAAAAAGCATGAAAGGGGGAACGAACATCATGTTTTACTTAAATTCCTTCAATTGAATATCGCATGAGCGGAAAACAAAATTAATTTCAGATGCTCTAGAGTTTTTTTTTTGTTGCTGCTATAATTCCTAATAAGTCGAAAAAAAGGTTAATTTATCACAGAATTAAATTTAAAAGAAAAAAATCTTGTCACTAAGTTTTTGATTAAGAAAAGATTCAAAATGATACATAACAAGCAATATTTGTCATGCTTGTTATTTTGCTTTTTAATATTAAAAAAATTTGATAAAAATCTGACAGTAATATTTAATGTTCCCTCAAACGTAGAAGAGTCCTAGGTAAAATTTTGATAAAGTTGCGGCCCTCCATTTGACTGGTGTTCCTAATTGCAGCCCCCGGTCACATGTAAGTTGGAAACCCCTATTCTAGAAGGTCAATTTTGATCGCCGGCAAAAGAGAATATATGACAGGGAAACGTCTCATGCAATAATTGGATTGATTCCCTCACTTATGACATATTGCACCGTCCTGTTGAAACCACTTGTTGTCCAATACACGTTGGAAACATATTGAAACATCCATGTATTGGGCAGCCAGTATGTTTAGCGTCCTCAATTGATCACGTCTCCTTAAATTTTTCAATAATTCACATCATAGTTGGTGAAGTTAATATTTTGATCCTATTTTGTACGAAATTTGCGTACTGTAGCAATCGAACTTTCATTATTTTTGAAATATTGTTCAACAATGAAAACGCTTTGTTCTTTCGTGTAGTGCTGCCAAACTGAATTGTTTTTTGGTTGCCATCACTAAATTAATGTATTTTCAATTTAATTCAAATCTTGTGTAAATTTTGGGACACCCTTTCCTTCTATCTGATTTGTTAGAAATACAAATAAACTTAAATTCTTGTGTAGTATTAAAATAAATTATAATCTTGTGCGTAATTAAAATTAAATACATTCTTGTGCGTATATCAACTAAAATTTTATTTAAATAAATTAAAAATTTCTTAAAAAAAGTTTGCAAGGAAATGTTTTAAAA
Organism: Parasteatoda tepidariorum; assembly: GCF_043381705.1. Lineage (NCBI taxonomy): Eukaryota > Metazoa > Arthropoda > Arachnida > Araneae > Theridiidae > Parasteatoda > Parasteatoda tepidariorum. The sequence goes on from NC_092209.1 coordinate 63,484,130, forward strand.
TTTTACTAATAATGGTTCATTTTTTGACTTAAATTTGACCAAAACATAGTATTTCTTTATTTACAGTGTTGGATTTTGTTCTTTTATAGCCGTTTCTCATTAAGAAATTGCTAGAAATCACTTCCATTTTTATTTTTAAATTTTGAAATTGTGCAGAAGTGCCTGGAAAACAAGTATACTTGTGTTCTTTTTCCCGAATAATAATTTTTTTACCCCTTAACAATCAATTAATTTTCAAGAAAACGGTCATAAAAGTGCCTATTTTTTTGGCTTTTGTATTTGTATTACGTATATGATTAGTGCTGCAAATAATTTAAAATAAGCTAACTATCTACAATTACTTTAAAAATATCCTGGTATTGCCATCAGGTGTGTAAAATGAGAAATAAAATTTTTTCCGGGCAAAAGAAATGAATTAGTTTTATTCTTATTGGCGCGTTACTACTGAACACTCCATCCCGTCAATATCACGGGAGCGAGAAATAGCNTTCTCTGGTGGTTGCAGCAGACAAACCTCAATTTTCTCATTGAATATTTTGTGTGCAACTATGTAAGTTTTAATACAAACTTTTTTGAAGTTTTATACCTTAACAATTAGATATTCACAATAGATTAGCAATAGATTAATAATAGATTAGAATTCTGTTGCACATTAATTGTTTAATACATAGGTGCACATTAAAGTTATTGTAGCCCACATTTTTATTATTTATTTAACATTTTTAAAAATATTATTAATAACAATTAAATATTTTAAAAAATCTATTTCTTATTTTAATTTGTAATTCAATACTTTTGTTTTGTACAACTTGGTAAAAATCTAACAGTAATATTTAATGTTCCTTCAAACATAAAAGAGTCCTACATAAAATTTTGATAAAGTTGCTGCCCGCCAATTGATTTGCGCTTTTAATTGTGGTCCCCGGCCTCATGTAAGTTGGAAACTCCTGTTCTAGAAGGTCAATTCTGATAGCCAGAAAAAGAGAATAGATGACAGGGAAACGTCTCATGCAATAATTGGATTTATTCCCCAGCTGTATGGCATATTGCACCGTCCTGTTGAAACCACATGTTGTTCAATACACGTTGGAAACATATTGAAACATCCATGTATTGGGCAGCCAGTATGTTTAGTTTCCTCAATTGATCCAGTCTCCGTAAATTTTTCAATAATTCACGTCATAGTTTGATCATATTTTGTACGAAATTTGTGTACTGTAGCAACTGAACTTTCATTATTTTTGAAATATTGTTCAACAATGAAAACTCGTTGTTCTTTCGTGTAATGCTGTCAAACCGAATTGTTTTTCGGTTGCCATCATTAAATTAATGAATTTTCAATTTAACTTGTAAATTTTGGGACACCCTTTCTTTCTATCTGATTTGTTAGAAATACAAATAAACTTAAATTCTTGTGTAGCATTAAAATAAATAATATTCTTGTGCGTAATTAAAATTAAATACATTCTTTTGTGTGTATATCAACTGAAATTTTATTTAAATAAGTAAAAGAAATCTTAAAACCAGTTTGCAAAGAAATGTTTTAAAATTTTACTAATAATGGCTCATTTTTTGACTTAAATTTGACCAAAACATACCATTTCATTATCTAGTGTTGTGTTTTGTTCTTTTATATATTACTCAAAGTCGTTTCATATTAAGACATTTCAAGAAATCACATCCATTTTCTATATTTTGAAATTGTGCAGAAGTGCCTAGAAAAAAAAGTATATTAGTGTTCTTTTTCCAGAATTATATTTTTTCAACAAGTTAATATAATTAATTAATTTTTAGAACATCAGAATTTATTTGCTGCAATATCTAACTTTATTTGTTGAATAAAATTAAAAAATAATTTATCTCACTAAATTTTATTTAATATTTTAAACGAAAAGGTTTGAGATTATTTTGAATCAATCGTGAGATTCAATTCAACTAATTGTCCTTTTATTCTAAATTAAATGTTCTAATATTGTTTTGTGGTTTCGATAATAAATAATTGTGTTTTATGGCTTAACCTGTTTGTTATTATTAAACCAGTACAAGTTGGTGGGAAAGCTTAACGGAGAAGTTCACTTCTAATGGGCTCAAAATATGAGCGTATTTCTTTTGGCAAAAATTTCATAATGGCATATCATTCCGATTCTTTGGTTAATTACGATAAAACGCTCGTTAAAAAACTTAGATTTGTGATGCACTAAATAAGTTGTCTATGCTCCCTGATTCACAGCTTCTCTTTTGCTTCGACTATCTTTGCCTTCTTTCCTTAAATCGCTGGAATAAACTCTTCCGGTTCGCTTGAGGCTCACTTCCCACCCGCCAACTTGTGGTTGCATAATACTTACTACAGTAACTTTTTCAAACATTTTAGTGACGATAGTGTTGAGAAAAATTTTAGCTTAAATGGAGTTAGTTTAAGAAACTGCAATTTTCTTACACTATTTCATATTCTTCTGTTTTTTAAAATTATTATTGTCATTTTAATTGAAATATTTAAATTAAATATGTTGCAGATTAGAACATAGTTAAATTAGAATTTTTTTTGTAAAAAAAAGATCGAATCTGTCCTTTCTTTTTTTAGAAAAATAAATTTCATGTATTTTCTAAAATACGATGATCTGAGATTTAGATTAAAAGTGGGTGTAGTTGAATTTTTCTGTTTAATGGTGTCCTTTAGATTAGTAATAAAAACTTTTTTTAAAGACAAAAATCACATAAATAAATTTATTAAACATAATCAAACGAACAATAAACACTGAAATGAGATATCAATTTTATACGTGAACGTAATTTTATCATAAAGAAGTCATAGATTTTTTCCTCAACTTTTTTTTTCATTTATTTAATAGCTACAAAAGTTTCAAACAAGAAAAATTAACTTTTCTTTGAAAGAGATTGTTCCGAAATAAATCTCTTTAACCTTAAGCCACTTTAGAAGCAAACACAATAAATGGATTTCCCAATGAAAATCCTATTTGCTTGACCAAACCATTATTTTAAAAAGTGACACATCAATTTATTCTGAGTTAGAAAAATTGTTCCACTGGGGTTCCACTTCCACTTTTATCGGGACGGCAAACCTTTATCATCCCTTTCAGAATTTTTATTATTTGTTTCTGTTCTAAAACACGCAGAATATGGTGGAACGGAAAAATATTTATTCCACCCAGGGATGACATCATCCTAATCACTTTATTTAATAAGTAGATATTCGTCTGCAACTTCCATTATGGTCCGACCCCCCAGGGGAAGACTGTGGGGCGGCAAAAAAATATAAATAACAAAAACTATGCATATCCATCTCAACGGAGTGTCCATTCTCTGCTCTCGCTGTTCCCTCTCTATGGATGACGTCACAGAATCACTGTTGCCACTTTGGAGCGTAGAAGTCGAAGCAGAGCCAGTCTTCCAGTAGCGATCGCACGCAAGGGAGAACAGTATCGTCTGCTGAGTGGTGGTCCGAGTTGTGATGTGCGTTTCCTGACTGTTCTTAGTTTCGTTTGGAATTAGTTTTCGAATTTTTTGTTTTATTTAAACTGATTTTAATTGTTCTTTTTTCAAGTGATAATCAAGTTTAAAATTCTATTTTTAGTACTGATAATTTATTTATTTTCTCCTCTATGATAAAAAAGAATAAACAAAATAAAGTTAAGGTCGTTATTCCAAGTTCCGCTTCCCCTTCCGCAACGATAAGTTTTGTCTTATGAGGAGCTGCTAAAGTGTTAATTACGGAGGTAAGATATTTCCTTTGTCATGTGCCATCCTTCTCTTTTTATTTATAACTCTTTTTTAATATCTTCATCCGCTGAACAGCATGGTTAAATGAAGTTTACTTTATTCCAGTTTATTTTTATTTCATTCCAAAATGTTATAAAATAACTAATTAAGAAATTTTTAATGCGCGGTAACTGCATAAAATTTAGGAAAACTCTCTAAATTAAAATGAAATATAACAGATTATTATTTTTTATTACGAACTGAAATTGAGAAAATGTTTTATATAACGTTTAATTTAATTGCCTTGATTTTTTTATTCTGAATTTAATACGTAGATATGAAATATTTTATTATTCAAATTGTATTTTACGATGAGTCAAAATTTTTAAAAATGTTCATTTAAAAAAAAGCTGTTTGAAAGAAAATAACGAAACCTAAACATTCCAGGAATTCTCGCAGAAATCTATTGTAAGAGCGAAACTGGAACTAAATGATTTTATAAATGTTTTTTTCTTCCTAAAAACTTCTTTCAGAAGATATTTATTATTGACTCTTTATTTGGGTAAATATAATTTTAGATCTCTTATTTTTAAGACCTAAAAATGTTATTATTGTGATTATTTTTTTTCCATGTAAATAAGTTTCCTTAGAATAAAAACCTTTAATAATGTAGTATGAAAGCTTAGTAATAATACAAAAGAATAATCTTAAAGAAATTCTTTTGAGAAAGGCACGATTTCTACACAAATATAAAATGTTATGTGGATTATGCGTATTTTTGGACCAAAAAAAATTAAAACTGAAACAATAAAATAAATTTAAAAACGTTCTATCTGGTAAAAATATTTTTCAGTAAAGAGAGTTGTTGTAGAATTAATATTTCTAAAAAGAATTGTGATAAATTCTGAAAGAATAACGATCACACACTGAAGTGTCTGTATCATATTAATTATTACTGTAGAATAAGTTTTTACAAAAAGGGACTTAATGTATATTATTTTATTAAAAAAATGGTTAAACTGATCCTGTGTGCTGAATTTTATACTTCAAAAAAAATTTTGACACAGCATATTGAGTTACTTCATGAGAAAAACGTTGTTCTACAACAGCATTTCCATGCCTTGGTTACTATTTACATATGTGAGTTGTGATGATCGAATTATTTTTTGACAATTTGAGAGGGGACCCCCCTCATTTTTTGACCCCCCCCCTATGAAATATGATGAAAATTTGCTGGATGGTGGCGAAATACATGTGAATTTGCTTTACGTTCTATAAAAATAAAGATTCGTTTACTTAAATATTGCAAGAAAAGTTGAAATTAAAAACTTAAAGAGTGCTATTGAAGTTTGCACAGTAATTTTGCACTTTTCATTTCAGTTTTCTAAAAAATTCCAGAAAAATTATTCAAATATAACTTTGAAAAATATTAATGTTAATAACATATGTGGCATTATTATACTGTATTTTTAATATGGCAGAGCGAATACGCCCGTTTCTTTCTAATAATTAATTGTACAAGTCGTACCATTTTATATTAAAAGTCTATGCAAATTATGGGATGTTCATCTTTTAAATAAATTCTATGATCCGATGTTAAACTGAGTTGATAAATTTCTGATTTAAAAAAAAGTTTCGTTTTGTAAAAAGTTTATCTTCATTTTTAAAAGTTAAGGCACTCGAAAGAACTCTGCTTTTTTATTGTTTGGAAAATTGTTAGAAAATTGAAACCAAAATTTAACACACGCCATCGCAAAAAAACAGAATAGCGTCAATCTTTACATATAGATGACAACAAATTAGCTTTATGATAAATCTTTTATTTGCATTTTTAATTATCATTTTCAAGATTTATCAAAAGCTCTGTGGGAAAAAGTACTAAGAGACATTAAAGTGAGGTTAAATACGATAGCATTGAAAATACATGTTGCCAACAACAGCAGGAAACTTTTTATAAAACATCGTTTCTCATTAAAAATAACCATTTTCGTCAGGCTCATCAGTTACTATTCTAAACTTAAGTGTTTTTAAGTATAGAATTTTGAGTACTTTTAGAATATTACTTAGCATATGTGTCTAAACAATTACAAAGTTACTGCTTTCTTCTCATCAGTATGCACTATTGTTCTTTTGAAAAGATTTTATTATTCGTCCCATTATTTTTGCATGCTTAAAAGCATCATAAATCAAAACATCTCCTTTAAAATTATTCCTATCTTAATAATTCGTCAGAAAACAGCAATTTAATTCACATGAATGCTCCTTACTAAAATTTATATTATAATTAAAATATCGTTTGCAAAAATTTAAATTATGATTAAAATATCGTTTGCGCGAATTTAAAACAAAACATAGTCTCCTATAAATTATGTCGTTTTAACTATTTATTTATTTTTGAAGTTTCAGTAGAGCATTCATCTTACAAATTGTAAGCATTAAATTCCTTTGCCAGCTTTAGCAAACAAAACAAAATTACGGTGAGCAAAGCATGAATATTTATAACTTGTTTCAACGCACAATATTATTTATTACCTCGATAAATTTAGCTAACGATCCTCTCAAGAAAATGGATGATTTGAAGAACATCTTTTTCTTTTCAAAACATGCTTTTCATCTCTCTATATTGCTTAATTTAGGGGAAAGGAATTATTATGCAGTAACAGTTTAAGCTCACTTTAGATTGATTAAACGCCATCATCTGTCCTGTTACTAGAATTCTTTTCACAAATTTGATTTATTAATTAAACGTAAGGTGATATGAGTAATTTAATTATTATGTTAAGTTTATTTAGCACTTCTTGAATTTTATTCTTGAGAATAATGTAGTAATTTTACAATAATTTTATCTATTGCAAGCTTCTTGAAAATAAAAATAAAAAGGAAAAGAAACTATGCGTTTTTCAAATCTACAGAATTATATATTTTTTCTTTGTATTCGTTCTAGTGGGATAGCTATAAAATTGGACTTTATACTTAGCGCAATTTGTAAATATTCGATAAAAAATTTCAAAAACTAAATTAATTTCTTTAATTAAAAATAAATTTGATTGCTTCAATTTACGCTCTAGGACTCAATCTTAAGGGCTCAAAGGGGTGACCTCAAATACGTTAATAAAAACAGAAAATATTTTAAGTTACAAAATCAGACACAAAAACGTACTTTCGCTGAGTAAACATACTTCTTTTTCCGACGGATTCGGATTTCTGACACCCAAAATACAGGGCGTAGCCGCAATCTGGGAAATATGGACCCCATTGTTTTGTCAGGAGAGCGATATAAAGTTCAGATCCTTTAATGTTAATTTTACTTTTTGTGTGTTTCGCCATATCACGAGAACTTTTCAAGCTAATTAAAAAAAATTTGCACACAATTATAAACTTTGTTTGTCCAAAAATAATTCCACGCAAAAGATAAATTTTAAAAATAATTAGTATTTTTTATTATTTTTTTAATAATATTTGAAATAATTTTGAGTTGTAAAGTATATATTTTTTGCATCTTCTTAAAGTAGGTAATTTTACACGGTAAAATACATAATTTGAGCAAAATTGGTCGATTAGTTCCTGAGAAATCGAATTTTGAGAAAGTTGTAGAGTTAAAATTTGATTTCTCAGGAACTATTCAACCTAAAATAATAAATATTTAATTAAATTTATCTATTGGTCTATTGAGATCACATGTTTTGATTTGGCCTTTGGTCTGTTGGTCAAGAGAGTGTTCAAAAGTTTGGAACCTTTAATGTTAATTTTATTTTTTGCGTATTTCGTTATATCTTGGAAATCTTTCATTATATCTTGAAAGACATAAATTTTTTTTACGTAATTTTAGAGTATGTAATTTTACATAACAAAATGCGAAATTTGAACAGAATCGGTCTAATAGTTAATGAGAAATCTAATTTTAAATATCTGGCTTTTTTGAAATTCAATTTCTCGGGAGCTATTTGGCAGATTTTACGCGAATTTTCTATTTTGTCATGCAAAATTATATGCTTTAAAATGATGCAAAAAATTGTATACCTTACTGTTCAAAATTTTTTTGACCATTATTAAATAAGATAATAAAAAGATTCACTAAATGTTATTTTTTTGCATGGAATTATTTTTGGAGAAACGAATTTTATAATTGTATTCAAAAACTTTTCTAATTCGCTTAAAAAGTTCTCCTGATATAACGAAATACGCAGAAAGAAAAATTAATATTTAGGGACCTAAACTTGGAATTGCTCTCCTGAATAAACTATAGGGACCACATTTCCCAGATTGCGGCTCCCCGCTATATTTTGGAGGTCAGAAATCTGAGAACACCGAAAAAAAAAGGATGTTTATTCGGAGAAGGTACGTTTTTTGTGTTTGATCGTCTGCACTTATTGATTAGCATTTTTAAAGTCACACCCTTAAACCATTGAAATTGAGTTCTAGAACGTCAAGATCCGATCATTAGATTAAAAGTTATTTAGGGTGGTCTGTGTTTTATTCTTTTCCGCTTCTTTTTTTTTCTTGTTTTTTTTTTTTTTAATTTTCCACAATTTAAATGGGAGGTCAGATGGCGATTTGGTATTAATGATAAGAAATAGTTTATGAAATTGGAAAAAGAAACGAAAAAAAAAAAGAAAAACGCCGATAACGAATTCGAAAACATTCCTGCAAAATTGAAAATATTTATCTGAATTTAATTAAATTCTATATTGCGAATCGTATTTCGCAAAATCTCATGAGATTTCGAAAACATTTAAATTAAAAATATTTTATCAATGCCTCCATCTTCGCCGTTTGTCGCTGTTATCGGAAAGTTTCTACCTCGATTACGTCTTATTTACTTTCTCTCTTTCCGTCTGTATCACGAAGTTGATTTCCAAGCTAGCTTTTACGCAAGTGCAATTTGATATATTTTTATTATAGAAGGAAATAGGTGAATTTCGATCTGTTATTATTGGTGTTCCTAAGAGTTGGAATGCGTTGCCTTCACTGAAATTTTACGCAACTTTCGTACTTAGAAATGTTTATTGTACGCAAAATAATACAAGTTGTTTTGCTTATAAGTATTTTGAAAAGGAAGAGCTTATTTCGACCTCTTTTGTAACAGCTTTTATATTCGCATCAAGGGAGAGAAAACTATTTTAGGTTGTGCTGTCATAGATGTCGTAAGCATCAAAGGATAAACATGCATTTTAAACAGAGTAGCAAACTTATACTTAAATGTAACAGTAATAAAAATATAGAATACTACAATAAAATATTTTAGGTAAGTGTCGTAAGCATCAAAGGATAAACAGATATTATTAATAGGTGTGTCAAGCTTATACTTAAATATAACAGTGTCCCTAAACTTGAACTTGGAATAATGAAAGTAAAATATAATTAATACTGATTTACAAAATTCGATTTGTTTATAGTATATTTAAGTGCAATTAATAATTTAAGTATGATCTTTGTGAATAATGCCTTGAAAAATAATTCAAATCAGGACAGCTTAATTCGTAAATACTAGTCTTCAAAGCTCACTTACCTACTGTAGGCTTAACACATTTAAGCAATTTGCACAGTACGAATGTACGAACTTATGCAGAAAGTTGCGATCAGAACTTCATTGAGTATCTTTCGTACAGTGTGCAGCTTCTTAAAATGTTAGCTAAGAAAAACAATTATTTTAAAAACTCTCAGAATATGGTGAAATTAATCGTGTTTCTGACTCTACGAGAACACAAAAAAGCTTGGTAATTTTTATCGAAGTACTTTGGTAATTATTTTGGTAAAATTAGCAATAAGATATTGATTTATAATATGTGATAAAATTTGGTAAATTTTGGTAATTTTATATATATTCTTGCTCAAAATGATTTTTGAAAATATTTTAATATAATATTCTTTATAATAGATTGTTATTGTCTTATTCAATATGAAAACTTAGTATTCTTAGTTTTCATAATCTCTTAAAATATTAAAATATAATGTATGTGATAGGTGTTTTCTTCTCAAATATAAAATCTTTATATTCTTGATAATTATTATGTTTTCTTAAATATTAAAAAGTTCGTATTCTAATATAGTTATTAATAGCATTATTTGCAGTATTTTCAAGCCATTGTAGTACAGAAGCTGACAAATGAGAGAAATTTTAAAAAAAAATGATTCTGTTAAATATAACTGAAAAACTCATCCTGTACACCGAAAAAAAAGTGGTTATAATTACCCGAATATGGTAAAATGTAATATTTCTGGCTCTATGGGAACCGAAAAAAACTCGGTAATTTTTATCAAAGTGCTTTGGTAATGATTATGGTAAACAATAAAACATGGTTTTATAATATGTGGTAAAATTTGATGATTTTATCATGATATCTTACAGCATGATATAGAAACAATTTATTCGATTAAACTTGCTTTAAATTTTGTATTTTCTACTAAATTTTTGATAAGAAAAAACTATCATTTTTAACACCAGAATTTCCAGTGAGCCGTTATCATACGAACGATTAGGAATCGATGGTTTAAATACCACATATTTTGATTTTATAAAGCTAACTTAATTTTTTTATTGGATTTGTCTTAACGATGCCTTACGGAAATTTACCACAATTTTTTCTCCGTGTAGTATTAAAAGTTCAATTTAATCTAAATTCACATAAATATAATATTTCTGCTAACCATGCATAAACTATGCCAGAAATAAATTAATAACTACCGAAGATAAATTTTATTGACTTTTATACAAAATCTATTTAGAGTTTATTTTCTCTTAAAAAATTCCATTTTCAACAAAAATTTCATTAATAATTATTTTAAAAGTTGAATTATACAGAAGAGGTCAAAATATGTATTTATCAGGTCAAAATAGCAATCTGAATATGAGAGTTTGGTTAGAGGAAACTCACGTCATACAAAAGCAATTAATCATATTTAGAGCTGGATGATGTAGAGTAAAGAAAATTATTCTATTCAATAAATAAATAGCGTCTGGTATCGCAAAGGTATGAAGTTAAAAGAAAAATAATATGGGGAAGGAAAGTACATTAAGATGGTGAAAAATATTCAAGCTTTTATATTCTGTTCTTAAATATTTTTAGAATGATATAAGAAAATTTGGATGAATATAAAATATATTATGGAATTTTAATTATAATTGTCGCATTCTTAATATAATGATATGTTGAAANAAAAAAAAAAAAAAAAAAAAAAAAAAAAAAAAAAAAAAAAAAAAAAAAAACTGAAGATTCTTTTAAATATAACTAAAAAACTCAGCTTGTACACCGAAAAAAAGTGGTTATAATTACCCGAATATGGTAAAATTTAATATTTCTGGCTCTACGGGGACCTAAAAAAACTCGGTAATTTTTATCAAAGTGCTTTGATAATGATTGTGGTAAAATAAACAATAAAACATGATCTTACAATATGCGGTAAAATTTGATGATTTTATCATGATATCTTAGAGCATGCCATAGAAACAATTTATTCGGTTAAATTTGCTTTAAATTTTGTATTTTCTACTATATTTTTGGTAAGAAAAAACTATCATTTTGAACACCAGAATTTCCAGTGAGCCGTTACCATATGAACGATAACGAATCGATGGTTTAAATACCACATATTTTGATTTTATGAAGCTAACTTTAATTCTTATGATTCGATTTGTCTCACCGATACAGTAGTATTAAAAGTTCAATTTTATCTAAATTCACATAAATACAAAATTTTTGCTAATTATGCATAACCTATGCTGGAAATAAATTAATAACTACCAACGATAAATTTTATTGACTTTTATACAAAGTTTATTTTCTCTTAAAAAATTTCATTTTCAACAAAAATTTTATGAATAATTATTTTAAAAGTAGAATTATACAGAAGAGGTCAAAATATGTATTTATCAGGTCAAAATAGCAATCTCAATATGAGAGTTTGGTTAGAGGAAACTCACGTCATACAAAAGCAATTAATCATATTTAGAGCTGGATGATGTAGAGTAAAGAAAATTATTCTATTCAATAAATAAATAGTGTCTGGTATCGCAAAGGTATGAAGTTAAAAGAAAAATAATATGGGGAAGGAAAGTACATTAAGATGGTGAAAAAATATTCAAGCTTTTATATTTTGTTCTTAAATATTTTTAGAATGATATAAGAAAATTTGGATGAATATAAAATATATTGTGGAATTTTAATTATAATTGTCGCATTTTTAATTTAATGATATGTTAAAAATCATAGTAATAGTTTGAAAATGTTTAATATAAATTATTTTGTGTCCTAAAAGTTTTAATTTTTGTAATGTTAATAACTCATTTAACTTAAATATTTATTATAAATATTAGTATTTTTATTTCAATGTAAATCAATATTTCTAACTATGGAAAAAGTTAATTAATTAAGAGATTGGTAAATCCCAAATGTATTTAATAATTAAAATTTCGCTCGTAAAAAATATTTAGTTAAAGTTATTAAATTCCAAACAATGTACTACAACATAAACTTTAAAAGTGGAATGCATTTATAAAGCAATTATCTCAAGATTGAAGTTTCTAAGACATTGTTTTTTTGTCTTAAAATTTTGTTACGAAATTTACTTCTTTTGAGTAATAAAAGAACAAACTGCTAAATCAATTACTTATCAAAATCAAGAATATGAAATTAATTTGAAATTCAATATAAGACAATCTAGATCCTTACTAGATCCTACTACTACTACCTTTAGACCACTTACTACCACTAATAATAGCAATAATAACAATTACAGCAACACTACACAGCCCTATACTTGATTGTTTCGGATCTTACTAGTCATCAATTGTTACCGTTAAGCCAAGACAGTTGTGGCAGGTACGTTAAGTTCAAACATAAATGTGGGGAAATCACTTCATGTTCACTTGGAGGCATTTTTTATTAAACGATACATCACAATAAAATTAGTATGAAAGGGCTCAAACTATAAATAATTAAGGATAAAATTACGGTAAAAAGAAGCGGCACTTTTGGTGCATCATCCCTAAAATCCTACACAGCTATGAGGGAATAGTTAGAAAAACATTGTAACCTGAAACTTTTACGAATTACAGTTACCTATAGTGCATAATTATATAGCATTTATTCATTTTTGATAAGTAAAATTGCAAAGCCAGATATCTTTTAAGATCTACTAATTTGTGCTTGATGTTCATAACAATGGGGAAAATTCTGGAGTTATTTGCTATTTAATACACTGTTTTTTCTAAATTTTTAATTTATTTATTTTTTTATTTAAAAAAAAAACTATTTACGTACTAGATAAAATTTGAATTTTAACTGAATAATAGCAGGACTCATTTCTACTACATAACAGCTCACTATACATCGTAAAAAAATCCCTATGAAAGTACAGACAAAGGCCGGCAGCAAGCAATCCAGGTCTTTTTTTACATATTTCAATATTTTTTTATTTATTTCATTGGTAAATAGCCACACATTCGGTGTGGTGGTTAAAGTATTCAATAAGCACAGCTTCTTCATTAATTCAGTCTTCTGTGTTTGTATCTGATCCATTTGCCTGCAATATGCCTGATCAATTTGCATCGATTGCCGATCTTAGTGGTTTGGTATTTAAAGTATATCATGTGCAATATTATAAAGAGATAATTAATATTTTATACAAATACAATTTTTCATTTTTTTGATTGTGGGTTTGCTCTGCGAATTGTAAAATTGCATAGATATTCAGACAAATTATTCATAACTAAAAACAGTTTGATTTAGAGCAAAGAAAGGAAGAGAAAGAAACCTTCATAATTTTGAAAAAACACATGATGCCGTGGGAAGAAAAACATAATCTAGTTGTCAATGGTAAAACAAAGCTTCATAAAACAAACAATTCAATCATAAAACACCTATTTGCAGTGAATGTGTCAACTGAATTTGTAATGTTTTATCCTTCATTGAAATACGACCAATTGTCAGTGTTATTCTTAGCTTGTATAGTTTTTTTCCGAAAGTAACAAACGCGCTCGAGATCTATCACTTTACTTGGACTTAACAATAATTTATGACAAATAAATAAAACTCTCCCAAAAAGAATATTTTTTGAAAAGCAGTGAAATGAATTTCTATGAAATGAGTAAATTGTCTTACACTGAAATTAATTTGATTTCATAATTCAAAGCAGCGTTGTCAGCGTTATTTCTTGTTTGCGTTATATTTTCAAAAGTAACGGATGCAATCGAAATGTATCAATTTATAGAGATTGAACAATAATTAATAAGAAAAAAAATTATAAAATAAATTATCTGTTACTTTGAAAAACAGTAAAGGGAACTTCTATGAAGAGAGCATAGTGTCTTTTACCGAAGTGTCTTTTACCAATTTGAAATAAAATTTTATAATTCAACAACGATTACCAGTATTATTCTTAGCTCGTATTCGTATTCTTTAAAAAGTAACGAAATCAATCAAGATCTATCAATTTATATAGATTGAACAGTAATTAATAGGAAAAATTATAATATAAATTATCTGTTACTTTGAAAAACAGTAAAGGGAACTTCTATGAGAAGAGCAAAGTGTCTTTTACCGAAATTATATATTTTGAAATACAATTTTATAATTCAACAATGATTGTCAGCATTATTTTTTAGCTCGTATTAGTATATTCCTTAAAAAGTAACGAAAACAATCAAGATCTATCAATTTATATAGAATGAACAATAATTAATAGGAAAAATTATAATATAAATTATGTGTTACTTTGAAAAACAGTAAAGGGAACTTCTATGAAGAGAGCAAAGTGTCTTTAACCGAAGTTTTCAATTTGAAATACAGTTTTATAATTCAACAACGATTATCAGTATTATTCTTAGCTCGTAGTAGTATTCTTTAAAAAGTAACAAAAACAATCAAGTCCTATCAATTCATATAGAATGAACTATAATTAATAGGAAAGATTATAAT
>NC_092209.1:63499077-63530381 GCF_043381705.1 Parasteatoda tepidariorum
TCAGTATTATTCTTAGCTCGTATTAGTATTCTTTAAAAAGTAACGAAAACAATCAAGTTCTATCAATTTATATAGATTGAACAGAAATTAATAGGAAAAATTATGATATAAATTATCTGTTACTTTGAAAAACAGTGAAGGGAACTTCCATGAAGAGAGCAAAGTGTCTTTTACCGAAATTATCTATTTTGAAATACAATTTTATAATTCAACGATGATTGTCTGTATTATTCTTAGCTCGTATTATTATTCTTTAAAAAGTAACGAAAACAATCAATATCACTTTATTGAGATTAAGCAATAATTCATAGCAACCAAATAAAACTTTCACAAAAAGAAAAAAAAATAAATGTATCGATTTCCTTGAAAAAACAGTAAAGTGAATTTCTATGAAGAGAGTAAAGTGTCTTATAGCGAAGTCATCTATTTTAAAGACGTTTACTCTAGAAAACAGCTGTCTGAGGCAGGGTAAAGAGGGATGAAAAAAAACAGAGGGTCGGTTGTCTGGGCTGAACAACGATCCCGTCTTTGTTGTCAAGAGTTCTCCAAGTTTGTAATGTTTACTTATTTCAACGCTAAAAGAAGATGAGGAGTTTGAGATATATCGGGGAATTATGCGTTGTATTGGAATGTTTATTTTCCGTTTTTGACTACTAATATTTGATATTTTTGAAACATTTGCTTCCCTCTCAGGTGTTTGTTAATACTCGTTATAGAAATTCTTAATAACTAGTTGTATTGGAATGTTCATTTTCCGTTTTTGACTATTAATATTTGATATTTTTGAAACATTTCATTCTCTCTCAAGTATTTGTTTATACTCGTTATAGAAATACTTAATAAAATAACTAGTTGTATTAGAATGTTCATTTTTCGTTTTTGACTATTAATATTTGATACTTTTGAAACATTTCTTTCTCTCTCAGGTGTTTGTTTATACTCGTTATAGAAATACTTAATAAAATAACTAGTTGTATTGGAATGTTCATTTTCCGTTTTTGACTATTAATATTTGATATTTTTGAAACATTTGCTTTCCTCTCAGGTGTTTGTTAATACTCGTTATAGAAATTCTTAATAACTAGATGTATTGGAATGTTTATTTTCCGTTTTTGACTACTAATATTTGATATTTTTGAAACATTTGCTTCCCTCTCAGGTGTTTGTTAATACTCGTTTTAGAAATTCTTAATAACTAGTTGTATTGGAATGTTCATTTTCCGTTTTTGACTATTAATATTTGATATTTTTGAAACATTTGCTTTCCTCTCAGGTGTTTGTTAATACTCGTTATAGAAATTCTTAATAACTAGATGTATTGGAATGTTTATTTTCCGTTTTTGACTACTAATATTTGATATTTTTGAAACATTTGCTTCCCTCTCAGGTGTTTGTTAATACTCGTTTTAGAAATTCTTAATAACTAGTTGTATTGGAATGTTCATTTTCCGTTTTTGACTATTAATATTTGATATTTTTGAAACATTTGCTTTCCTCTCAGGTGTTTGTTAATACTCGTTATAGAAATTCTTAATAACTAGATGTATTGGAATGTTTATTTTCCGTTTTTGACTACTAATATTTGATATTTTTGAAACATTTGCTTCCCTCTCAGGTGTTTGTTAATACTCGTTTTAGAAATTCTTAATAACTAGTTGTATTGGAATGTTCATTTTCCGTTTTTGACTATTAATATTTGATACTTTTAAAACATTTCTTTCTCTCTCAGGTGTTTGTTAATACTCAATTGGTTTAGAAATACTTAATAAAATAACTAAATGTATTGGGATGTCCAGTTTCCGATTTTCATTATAAGTGATTGATTTACTATGACCTTTGAATGCATATCGTGCATGGAATTGCTCTCCATTTGTTTTGTCGTGCATTCGCAAAAAAATAGCTGGTTGGCATTGCTCTCTGATTGGAAATACTTTTAAAAATGATTCGGATGCTAAGTTTCCGACTTCGATCATTATTAATTAATAGATAATAACTTTCGAAAGCATATCGTGCATGATATTGTTTTATTCGTCATGTTCTTTATTCACAAAAAATAAAGAGTTGGCATTGCTGTCAATAGGTAAAGAAGTACTTTTTAAAATAATGGATTGTATCCAGAGGCTTAGTTTCGGACTTGAATTGTTACAAATTTACTATCGATTATAACTTTTTAAGTGTTCACTATTCGTAAAAAAATTGCGAGTCTTAATACGATACTTAGTTCGCAACTAAGAATATTTCATAGATTATAATTTTTTAAAAATATATATTGCGTGTTATATTGTTCTCTATTCGTTTAGAAATATTTATATGTATATCGGATATCGGAATGTATTTTTATAACTTTTAATTATTTATCGTGAGTAAAAGTAAAAGAATCGTTGGTATCGTAGGTAAAAAAATGAAAAAACACAAAAGCCAAAATAGACTAGCATTTGAATAATTTTTCATTGAAAAAATTAAATTCTGGGAAATTATAACAATATTTATAATTATTAGAACATAAGAAATGTTTTTGGGACTCTTAGCTACGAATTTTGATTTCACTATTAACGATTTTAACGTTATTTACTATTTATTATTAACTATTAATATATAATAAGTTTTGAGATGAGTGGAATAATGTTAGCTCTTACTTAAGAAATAAACAAACATTATTTCACCTTATTATCCTTAAAATTATATATAAATCAGTAATTTTTAGTAGCTTGAAAATAGTTGAAAGATATCAAATAATGTAATAGTAATATAAAGCTTTTTTTTCTTTAACTATCCAGGTTATTATTGATGAGTTTACAAACTGATATGCAGGGGGACTCTTTTTTTATGACTCATGCAGGTCTTATAAGGCATTAAAAAATTCGAATAACACAAATTTGCAGATTTACTTTTGTTTTTATCAAAACGTTTGTCAAGCTGAATAGTTTGTAATATTAACTCCTATAACTAATGTAAACTCCTATAAAAAATACTAAAAAAATGTGATAAGAAAATTAGATTCAGGTCATTTGTACCACTGTTAATTTAATTTAAAATCGAATTCAACTTAAATATAAATCGTTGATATTAAAATGCTTACAATTTACCAATATCAAACAAATGTAACCAATATCTTAAGATTATTTCTTCAATGCTCTGTTATTTAATAAACTGACAAATGCGTTTGCTTTAGTGCCATTTTTATAGCATTTTTGCTAACACTGCCTGCCTAAACAATAATTTTTAAAGAATATTCCGCAACTCTTTATTTAAGTAAATAAGATTAATTTAAATAATTGACATTGTAATTTTTAATTCAACATATTCAATTTTGCCATGTAAACCTTTTATATACGAAATATGACAGTTTAAGAAACAGAACTATTTTCTTTAATTATCTAATTTATTACTCAATCTACCTAGCAAGTTATAAACTTTCATTATTTGAGTTAAAACCATTCTCTTCACTTCGATTCATGATTCAACTATACTTCAAACAGAAATATATGTTTTTAAAGTGTCACTTGCGTTTCAGTCGTCACTTCTATTAACTGTAACTTAATCCGATTAAAATTATTTCTTTCTTTTTAGAAGAAGAAAACACAGTATTAAGATGAGATTTGAAATAACTGAATGCATCGTGAATATTATTCGAAAGTAAAAAAGGAATATTTTGTCACTAAAATTTCTTTAATGATTAAAATTTAATCTGGATATTTAAAGCGAAATACCGAAAATGTACACAAAATGCTTAGCATTTTTAACATAGAGATTTCAAATAAATATTGACAAATCTTATTAATTATCAAAATTTTTACATAAATTCATAAAATAGATTTACTTAACGAAAACTCTGTAAGAAATTTTACTCTAGTGTGTACAGAATGATAGAATATCAAAGGTGCGAATGTGTAATTATGTTTTAAGTGAATAGGCTTTTATAATCTTCTAAAATACAATCTTTTAACTAAAACATAGAATTATAACGTAAATTTAACTCAACATAGAATGATTTATTTATCGTTTCTCAAAACTAATTATTTTAATTTTTGCTAAATGAATCTCTTTTGAACCGTTATATTGAATATAAAGATATAAGTTGTTATTGCATAAGATAAAAGTAATTGATGGAAAAGCGAGTTCTTTGTTAAATGTTGTAAAGAAATAGTATTTATTAAAAGTATTGTCTTTCGATGTTGAAGCACATTTTCTCTTAAAGTTAGAAATAATAAAAATAATATTTAAATTATGTTATTTAATAACGTGCAATATTTCGCGCAGTGAAATAATTGTTTTAAACGTGATGATTTCTCAATGAAGTATTATAGAAATTATTAGAAAAATATGCATAACTAAGAGTATTTTTAAAGAATATTTTAAAGTTTTTTTTTATTACATAGGATGATTTTTTTCTATGAATAAATAAATATCGTCTTTTTGAGTTGCAGTTGAATAAGTATTAGAAGCCAATATTTTCCGAAAAAATATTCAGAATTCTTAATATTTCAAACGAAATTTTAAGAATATTAAGTAAATTTGTTAATTCTAGCAGAATTTTCTTTCGAATTCGCTTAAAATAGTCATAACTATAACTTTAAACTTTTTTAAGAACTGATTACTTGCGTATTACACTAGGAAGACAACTTGGTAAAGTTTTGCATCTATGGTAATGACATTTCTGGTAAAAAAAACATATATCTGGTTAATAAAATCAAAATATACGATATTCTCACCATTCATTTGGTAATTTTTCCGTTCAGGTGGTTTACCGGGTCAGTTTGAAAAAGAGATGACTTGGTTTATTACTGATCTTCCGATATCAGTTGCATTATCACTGTGGTAATATGTAGCTTGGAACAAAACTGTTCCGAACTGGAACACTGAATTTTTAGCTTCACCAAAAGCTGTGTTGATTGGAAGATTTTTTCCAACTATTTTCCAGCGATTGAAGTTTAGGAAATTTTTTACTGACTTTAAATTAACATAGATTCTTACAGATCATGGAAAATTTAGCAGCTATTTGTTTAGGTTTACTTTAGTGAATTACAATTTTTGTCCGTGTGGTCAGGATGTTCAAAATGCAGAACACATTATATTTTATTATAATTTTCATTCATACCAAACAGAAGGTTTAAAAAAGGAACTGAGATTCTCAGGTTTTTTTTGGCCACCTGATTTGTTCTTGTTTTTTAAATGCGTTGAAAACCTAAATATTTCACATAATTTAGTTTAAAACTTAAACTTTTAATTTTGTTCCGTTTCTTTTTAATTTCTAATTGCAATACTGCTTGGACTAATCTGAAAATGATTGTAATTTTCATTTATTCCGAACTCGGAAATTTAGTTGAAACATTACTGCTGTAGCTAGTAAAAAAGTGATTGAATTTTTGACTGAAAGACTTAGACGAACGCGAATTAGACAGTGGTAAATATAAAGTATATAATATTACTTGTGTTTGGAAATACTTATTAACAAAAAAAAGCAGCGTGATTGGAAACTGATACTCGAAATACCTTTGTGATACTACTCTATCTATAAACTCTTTTGTGCGTTTTGAAT
The DNA here is from genome assembly GCF_043381705.1 of Parasteatoda tepidariorum. Taxonomy (NCBI): domain Eukaryota; kingdom Metazoa; phylum Arthropoda; class Arachnida; order Araneae; family Theridiidae; genus Parasteatoda; species Parasteatoda tepidariorum. Next base: position 63,504,617 of record NC_092209.1, read on the forward strand.
TAAAATTATTTTCATATTTTTGAAGTAAGTTGCTTTTGGAATAATTTTATAAAGCTATTAATACATTACTTTTGTTAAAATTAAAGTTTTTATCATATTTAGTTATTTTCTCATATTATTTTAAATATTCAAATCAATTAACGGTATATTTAATATAATAAACAGCTTAGAAATTGCACGCCTTCCAAATTACTTTGTCCTTGTCAAAAATATTATCAATATCGAGATAAGCAATTTCCTTCTTTTAAAATTCAGCTTAAGAATTTGTTTTAATATATTTATATTTTTTACTAAGAAATTTCTTTTATAATATTTTCTGTTAGAAATAAAATTGCATCGCTTTTAGTTATCGGTAAAAACAAAATTATTCATGCATAAATTTAAATCAAATTTTTTTGTTAAAATATTTCTGATAAAATATTTTTTGAATCATAAAAAGTAAGAAAAATATTGATTGAAGAAGGGCTTAATATATAACTTTTTTTAGATTATCCTAAAAACATGATAAGCTAAAGTACTTCCTGAATAATAATAACAATTTGACCAACGATAAATAAAAAAATAACATTTTCTAGAAAACTTCTAGTTATTTTCTTTTTAATTTTATAATAAACTGTTTATCTTCTTTCTTAAAAATATTCTTTTCCTTGAAAGTATTTTTAATATCATTAATACTAGGTTTAAAATAAAAGCATCTTCTTTTGAAATTTATATAAGATCATATTACTAATAAGGTTATTTAAATTGTATTTAAAAAGAATTCCACAATAATTAAAATTATAGTTTTAGTTTATTTACGATAAATAAAGCTTTAATATTTTTTTATTCTTTACAATATTTTAGTTAGTTGCCGTTTTCCTTCTTAAATGTATTAAAAGTATTTAACAGGGCTTAAGAATGTTGGTTTGCAATTTTCTTAAAATATTTTTTTAATTTGTAATAGATGTTAAAAGCTGTTTACAACAAAAATACAAAATATGATTTCGTTTTAAGCCTACATGACTACTTATTAGCCTATTTTCAGTTTTTATGGAATTAAATTAAATCAAATAATTGCTATTATTACTACTGTTTATATCATACTTAAAACAAATGTGAATGTAAAGTTTGTATTAGTTTTTTTTAAAATTAAAGATGCTTAGAAAAATATTTCATCCGAAAATCTTGCATACTGTATTTAATCCGAGGAAATTACGGTATTTTTAGAAAGATTTTGTAAAATCGTTTGTTTTACAACGTTAACTGTAACTTTCTACCGCTTTGTGTTAGTGCGATTTGTAGGGGGTAGCTCAAAAAGGGTTATACTCCGTTGCAAGTTAAGAAAAAAACCATTGCGGTATTTAAGTAATCATCCACGACTACAGATAGTTCCGTTTTATTTAGCTATCAAATCAGTGGCGTACGCAGAATTTTTTCAAGGGGGGTGTTCACAATTTTCGGAAACTACTAAAAGAAATTCGAGTCTGTAATAAAGCACTATTCTTTCCTTAATTTAGACAGCTAGACAATTTTGACTTTTTATTTAGATAACATTGGTTAGTTAAATTTTGATTTGATTTTTTAAGTTTAAGAACATAATGTAATATCTTCTAAAAAAAGTTCAATGTCATATGGGTGGGAAGCAACACTTTGAAGGCCACTTTCACATTTATCAGATTTTGTTATGCTGGAAACGTTTTCTTCAACGGAAGTATCACATTTCTGTACAACAGAAAAACTTACATTGGTACTAGATGCTGTCACCTCACTANTCTAGTTTCTTATGGAACTAATGCAGTTATGCAAACATAATATTAAACAAACACCAATAAAAATTATTTATTTATTGAATGAACAAATTGCTCTAAGATCACGCAATTCGTGTCTAAATTTCATCAATACTGCTCCTCAAATTTGCATTCCATGTCCATGTTTTTAGTTTGAAGGTAGGCATAAAAAACAGAAAACAATATTTAACATATATATATATATATATATATATCTGTCTTAAAAAATAATAGGTCGCACAATTTCTACAAAAAAATTTTTTTTGCCATTTTGTCTGAGCTCAAGGGGAGTGCTTAAACCCCTAAACCCCTCCCTTGCGTACGCCACTGTATCAAATTATATAATTGTGCTTTCAAAATTAATCTTTTCGGACAGTAATTTAATTCGTGCTATTTTTTCTAAGCAAACAGAAGGCCATGCCATATAGTTTCAAGTGTTGGCGATATTGATATTCGTTCGCGCTTGGAGCTTGGCATCCATTTAGCGCACACTTAGATGCAAACAGGCTCTCTCCATAGGGTTAGTGGTGTTTTCTTAACTTGCAATAGAGTATAGAGTTTGGTAAACTGTATCGTTTAACAAAACCTCTCGATTAGGTTAAATAAATCATTTAAAGACTTAAAGAGATTAAGACTTCTCTCTTTAAGTCTTTAAGGGACTTATAACATTGGTGAAAAACCGTACTATTGAGTTACATAATTTTTGTAGGACTTGTGAATGTCGAATTGGATTTATCATTGGAGAATGGCACTATTGGTAAATCAAGTAATTCTTTTAAAGGCATAAAAGTAAATTCCATCTAAATGAACACAAGTTGTAACGACGTTTGAATGTACACTGTAGAAAATTTCTTATCAAATAACGATAAAAATTACTGGTACCCTGAGTGCAGCATCCGTAAAATAAATTTTTAAATTTTTTTTTTTTACATTAATACTTATTTAATTACAGGCTTCAGTGATTTCTCAGTAAATATTACCATAAAAATTGGTGCATATCATGTGTTTTGTTCCTTAAAGTTTTACGATAAAAATTGGGTTTTGTGGTAAAAAATGCTGGCACACTGAGTGTCGGTACTTTTTTACCGCGATTTGATCTGGGGAATAGTGGGAAATTGGACTTAACTTTTGAGAACAGTAATCTATCTAAGTTTAGTAAATCTTTTTAAGATTTATGTATGTCGAATTATTCATAACTTGAGAACAAGTTGAGTTAATAATGGTTTTAATGACTTTTAATGTAATTTAAAGCTTTTACGCGAAAATTGTATAGAAATTTCATAGAACCAGAAATGAAAGTTGATTTTAGAAACAAAAACTACGAATTTTACAACACGATAACTTAGACAGACAACCTTTCTAACAATCACGCATTTCTAAGATAATTTTACGAAGCGATGAACCCGAATGATTTCATAAAATATTACGAAAAAAAGGATTTAGAGCTATGATTATAGACCACACAGATTAAAATCAATTTTTTGCTCCAAACACTTTCTGGAAGATACGAATGATAACTTATAATTTCATTGATCGATAAATAACAATAATTTCTAAAATGTTTGCGGAAGAAAAAAATATTCAGATCAAATTACGGTATAAAGTACCAGTACTTTGGGCGCATCATTCGTAAAATCAATTTTTACAGTAAACTATAATACCGTTAATTTTTGCAGCAATTTGTGTTCAAAAAGAGTGATTTCGTGATCTTACAAAAATTTATACTGTGAAAATTACGGTATATCAGATTTTTTATTCTGTATGATGTTTTGGTAAAAACAGATTTTACGATAAAAGTATCAGTACTTTTTATCGTAATTTGATCAGGAATTCCATATATGGTAAGGAATTATAATAATTAATTTGGAAGGAATTGAAATTAATTATAATAATTCCGAGGAATTGAAATTAATTATAATAATTAATTTCAATAACTCGGAATTATTTCTAAAATGTTTGCAGAAACACTGCAACCAGTAGCAAGTTTCGTAACACGTAACAATTAGTAAAATGTTTTGGTAAAAATGGATTTTCCGTTAAAAAGTACCAGTATCTTGAGTACCAGTACTTTTTACCGGAATTTTATCCGAAATTTTTTACAGTGAGGAATTAGAATAATTAATTTAATTATTCTAATTCCTCACTGTCGGAACAAGCCTCTCGGAACAAAAAATGTGAATTATTTCTAAACAATTTGCAGGAAAGTATTTAGATTGAGTCTTTTTTTATTTTCACAGAATAATATTTAAAATTTCACAAATAGATAAATTAGAATTATTACTAAGTTATAAGAGCAATTAACAATACCGATTTATAAAATGTTAGTGCAAATTAATTTAATGATTTCAAAAAAGTTTAGAAAATTAGGAATTGAAATAATTGCTTAAAATTTCATAAAACGAAAAATTGAAATGATTTTCAGGAAGGTTACTACTTAAGGAAGATTAATTTCATTTTTAAAATTATAACAAAATTATAAAGCTAAGAAATTTCTTTACTTTCATAGAAATCATGACATTCGTTATTTATATTTTTACTATTATGCGAAATCCGGGAATGGATTTATTTTGGGATTGTATTGCCAATGATAAAAATAAAATCCTTTTCAATCACGTTAAAAGAAAAAAAAAGGATTACGCTTTTGGTTACAGAAAAGCTCTTTAAATCAAGTTAACTTCACAAAAGTAAATTTCCTTCCGACTTTGGATAAAAGAAAAAGAAACAAAAGAGAAAACTTTAAGAATTCTTTTTTTTAATCCGACTTTTTCGGAGTCAAATCTCTTTCTTATTTTTTTATGAGATCAAAGCACCGAAGCCAATGAATTTAAGAAATTAGTTTTCTAGGGAATCTCATTATAAGTATTCTAATCTTTCATTTTAATGTTCTAATCTTCGTATGATTACTTTAATTGTATTACTCCAAATAATCTTAAACTAAAGTCACGAATCTTCGTTAAATAATACTTCTGCATGACGTAGTGCATCTATTTTTTTAATAACGAAATAAATTTCACACTGGATGGAAATAATAAAATTATAACTGTTAAAAGGAATTATTCATTAAATTAAGTTTCTTGAACAGATAAATATGTATTGATATTAATTTATTAAATATGATTATTAGTTATAATTTTTTAAATTATTGTTTTTAGACATTTCAATTTCAAAACTTAATCTAAGAATAATCAAAATGTAGCACTAATTCTTGTATTTTAATGGAAATCAATTCACTAGAAACAAGAAAAGCCCATTTACGTTTAAAATATGCTTTATTAAATATCTTCCAAAACCCTTAAGAACATTTCTCTACTGCATAATTATTGAATTTTGGGAAGGAGTACGGAATTGTTTGGATTGATATAATATTTTTGGGTTGAAATAATAAATTTTGGTTAAAATGATTCTTTATGTCTACTAATAGATGACGCATTGAAAGAAAGAGATAACAAATGAAAACGAAATTAAAAGTAAAACAAAATGTACAAAAAATAAAATAAAATATTGTAAAATAAACTAAAAACAAAGCAAAGACGAAAAATAAACTCAAAGACAAAAATAAAATAAGAAAAAAGTAGCTGAGGGAAAAAAAAAACGTAAAATAAAAATTTATAATAAATCGGAGGAAAGATTGTTATCAACGTTATATGCATTATATTGATTACCATAAAACTTGTTATTAATTTTATCAAGATCACTTCTTGAAAATAAAATACTAAAAGTTTGTGTGGTTTTAGTAAATAAGGTTCTTAAGAAATCTCATTGAATTTTTCATTTTAATTTTCTAATCTTTATGTGATAATTTTAATTTTATTGGCACAAATCTTAAACAATTAAAACACTTTATAATAAATAAAAAAATTAGCCAAGATGATTATTGATATGATGAAATTACAACTATTAAAAGGAATTATCTTAAAAATTACGCTTTCATCATCACTACATTTTTATGAGTATTATTTTTTTACTTGTTGTTGAAACGTTTTTATTACAGATTTGAAAAACATAATATGAAATTAATCAATACGAGTTTCTGTATTTCAATAATAAGTTTTACCTTAAAACAAAGCCTCAACGGTTTTTATCATATAAGAAAAAGTTTTTTCCATAAAAATTACAAAGAAACTCTGTAATCAGACTGGTTTTTATTGCTACAAAAAAAGTTTTTACAACAGAGAATAAATCTTATGTCTTATATAGAATCTCGTAAGGAAATAAGTATTCTCTGTGAAAGTTACGAAATAAATCTGCACTCGCACCAAATATTAAAATTTTGTGTCGACTGAATTTATATCGACCAGCCACCACTGCGATTCGAACCTGGTTTACTTCATTGGGAGGCGTGCACTGTGGCAGTGTTTTATTATAAAGAAAATTATAGAAAGAATTTCGTTTAAATGTTGTAATAATTTGACCACAAAGTCAAATCGTAGTTTTATCTATACGATGTTCTCTAAACCATAAAGAAATAGCTAAAAAGCAAGTACAAGCATAGAAAATAATTCCAAAATGAATAGAGAAAAGAGTTATATAACGGAACATAAAATTGCATGGCAAAAACTAGAATTTCAACTGACAGTTCATTACCGTCAGTTGAGTGATTAGGGATTTTGTGATTAGGGTGAATAACAGAGAAAAACCGTTTTGTCAATAAAACGTCTTTAAACCGTTAAATATGCGGATAAATTCAGTTAGAATAATGTTTTTTTTCTTTTTTTTTACAGTGTATCTGCAATGCTTGGAATTCCTTTTAAGGTATTATGAAATCTTTAAAAAGGTTTGAACGAAACACAGAACTTTGACTTAAACTTAACAAAAAGAGGCATAATAATTGAAGACATAGTATCTGCATTTATAATGATGATAACTGCATATTATTTCCATACTTTTTTAGATATTATATGGTCGATGAAAAAAAAAACACACAGTTTAAGAGATAAAATCTATTCCATTGTTAGTGTTTCACATATTTTCCCAAAAATAGTTGGTTTCATTAAGTAACAGGTGCTTTGCAACGGGTTAAAGTGGTTGCACAGTGTATTTTTTCATATATTTCGTTTAAATTTGTATACGAACTTTTTTTTGAAAACCTTTTTTCGTTCAGGATGAACTTGTGTCGCAAATATTTTAAGAAATTTTGTTGTTGTTAGTTTTTTCTAAATGTGCAATGCAAGTAATCTCTTAAAAATTCTGAATGTAAATCTTTGTACAATTGAATATATTGGAGTTTATTTTATTGTTTGAAAAAATAGGTTTTTTGCGTTAATCAAATGCTTTATTCTGCTTTTAAAACCGGCTACAAAAAGTACGACACAAAAGTATCAACAGTTTTACTAAAAACTCCAAAAATAAGGAATTACTTTGAAAAAATATCAAGTAATTCCATTTTTTTTAATTAATTGCAATTGCAAAGCAACAGTAGAAAACTTTTGTTTCGTAAAAAAACCTAATTTATCTGGCACGAAGTGTAACTTTTGATGAAAATATTTTGTGATTTGAAAGATATAAAAATTATATATTTTTTAATTTCAAACTTTGGTTACATTATTTTATTTCATTAAAATAACTTAGAACAAAAAGAAAACTAAAATCCAATATGCTTTTTTCAAGTTATTGAAAAAATTAGGTGGCATAGAAATGCGCAGTATTCTTACTAAAAGTATGTAATTAGTACTTTTTGATCGTGCTAATCATAATATAGTTCAAACTTGCTGCAACATAAATACGCTGAGATACAATGTTAAGCTGAATATCATAACATATCATAGAACACCGTATTATCGTACTTCCTAATCTCGATTACACGATACTATGGTGCAACTTGAACGGAATTATGGTTCAATATGAACTTTATTAAAGTTGACGCGAATATATTAATGTTAATAGCATAATATTATGGTTCAACGTTAAACTGAATTTTTTGATACCGAATTGAGGCAAGAACCCTACAAGTTTAAGTGATAAAATTTCTTCAATTTTTATGAACATTGAACAATAATGGGATCTAAACACTATTGACTTAAAATTTTATTTCAAGCAGCTAATTATTTTTATAGATTGTTTTACAATTCTATTATTTCCTAAAAAAATCAAAATAAACAAAGAAATTAAACTTTTTTTTCTACATTAACCTAATAAATGTTTGGAGAATTAATAAAAAAATAGCTTTTTTTGCGTTTGCTTCTACGGATAAAAGTTATTCTTCTATATTTTATCAAGTTTTATATTAAGAATGATAATTAAAATGTAATATAAGAGCAGTTCATTATGTTCTTGAAAGAAAAAAAACCTAGATATAATCAAGATGCAAAATATTCTTTTAACAACTTTTTAAATTTGATTTAATCCAACGTTTTTTATAAAGTAAATTTAACATTTTCCTAACTCATTTTTTTGAAGCTTACAAACTTGTTATTTGCAAGGAGAAATTCATTAAAATAATATTTAGAATTTAGTTAATATCTTTTAAAATAAGTAATTAAGTAATTTGCTCACATTATTTCCAACTGACTGTCACTTTAGGAATAGTTTAGTTTACAACTATCACATTAAGAATAGTTAATTCGCAACTGGCTATCACTTCAACAATAAGCTTACTTTACAACTGACTATCATTTTAAGAATAGTTTAGTTTTTGAACTTCCTACCACTTCAAAACTATCACTTTGTCTACCACTTTAAGAATAGTATCGTTTTTTTTAAAAATTAATTATGAATAAATGATCAAACTGCTGAAAATCTCTCATAGCCTTTTATATTAATATTTATTATGTCCGAACTTCAATTTCAAATCAATTTTTTCTTTTTCAAGAATTTATATTTATAATAATGCAAGTTTTAAAACAATAAGGGAATATTATTAGTTGCAATCAGTATAAAGTATCCATTATAATAGTTTAATATTCATCGTATACTAGTCAACCAATATTATATCAGCTGAAATTAAATCCTCACAGGTAAGATAGTAATTGGATGCCCACATTATTCATTGTAATTAGCTATTAATGGATATTAATGTTGTCATTCAACGCTCAAAGGCTGCGAATGAAAGGCGTACAATAAATTGTGATGATTTGTTCAAGAACTGCATCCGAAATAATCTTTTTTTTTTCCAACTCTGAATAATTACGTACTTAATTAAACAAATTTATTTTAACTAGTTGGTTACTATGCTGTCAGTTAGTAGATGGTAATCAACGATGAATAATTCGGAAGTAAAACTCTTGATTTGAAAGTCTGATAGTAAAATTTTTGAATGTAAAGTTTCGAAATTAAAAATACTATTTACAAAACTTTAATGTCATATTAATATGATTAAAAAGATTTATAAATACATCTAATGCAATATCATATAGTTGTAAACAATAAATACTTCTGAATTAGATGGGTTTTGAGTAAAAATGCTATTTTTAAAGCAAAATTGTCTGTTATAATGAAGCGTATGGTTATAACATTGAGAACAATCAATTTATCGATAATCATCTGTGAATATCAATTAATCAATATCCATTGATGAACATCTAAAAAACTTAATGGATTTAAACCAATAATCAATAACGAAGAAAAAATTTCTGGTAAATTTACCGTACCGTACGATAAAGATATTTCTCTTAAAATAAAATAGAACATAATGCTGGTTGATAAAACCAAAATAAACAGTATTTAATCCATTCATTTGGTTATTGTTCCGTGAACTGTTTAACGGAAATTATGGTTTTCAAAATTATAGTTCTCATTGTCAAAACCAAATAAATATTTTTTATGTCATTCTCTTAAGGTATTATGATAAAATTATCAAATTTTACGACGTTTGCTGAATTTCATAACATATTATAAAACCGTATTATATTGTTTATTTTACCAAAATAATTACCAAAACGCTACGGTAAAAATTACCGAGCCGTTTGGTGTTCTCATAAAGACAGAAACCTGGTAAAATTTACCACATTCTGGTTGTTTTTACTCTATTTTTTCTGAATATTGAGATCTGTATCCATGTCATTTTCATGACTTTTCAGTCTTAAAAGTCTCAAACTGGAAGACAACTGCCAGGCGGAGGCAGGCCTGGAGGAAGTTGATTGAGAAGGCCAGGGCCCACCCGGGGCTGTCGTGCCATTGAGGAAGGAAGGAAGGATCCATGTCATTTTGAATTTTGTTTCTAATTCAGGATTAAAACATTCCTTGTATTTATATTGACATTAATTCACTCTCGTTAAAGGGATTTTTAAGGGAAATACATCTTCATTAATCGAACATGAATTGAGGGAAAAAAAGAAAACCATCCACGGTTAGCCCGACAGTAATTTGATTTGTTTCGTCAACCATAAGACACCTGAATTTTGTGTTGATGGAAATGGATATATTAGAAATGACTTTTATAGTAAAAAATATTGAAGTAAGACTTGTTTTGGTATTGGATAACGCATTGAAAAATTTTTTTGGAGAAGATGTACTTTCAATTAACTGTGTGGCAACTTTTTATTTGCTTTCTTTCAGCTAACTAATTGATTTCATACTTAAAAAACAACAACCAATTTTAATTTTGAATAAAATATATTTTACTTAATTTTTTAGCTACTGGTTTTCTTACTTACAGCTAGAAAAACCAAGCTTGATTCTTCAACGATACAGAAGACTTAAAATCATTCTAATATAATTGTTGGAAGTCAAAGGATATTTGTTACAATTTTGCTGCGTGGAAATGTGCATGTTGTTTTAAATTCTCACTACCTCTGATGAGATGTTCTTGTTCATTGGTGACATCTGCTGAAGCGATATTTTTATTCTGAAATTATAATCTGAATTTATATTATTTTAATTTTGAATAGGAAAGTAACTTACAGGGAGAAATGCCATAAAACAATTTATTTGTTGAATTTACTTTTCAGTTTTATATTTTTTACTAAACGTGTGGCAGCAGAAATTCCAGTAAACCGTTAGTATTTGAGCGGTAAAATTACCCAATGAATGGTTTAAATTGCAAATATTTTGGTTTTATGAACCCGAATTATGGTTTTTAACCGGTAATGACTATACCATACAGGGCGGTAATTTTACCAATTTTTTTTATCCATGTAGTATGATGAATAAGTAACAATACCAAGAAAACGATTCTAATGTTAAGCTGTATAATTAGCAAACAGAATTGTTAGAAGATTTTTCGAATTTTTTTCTTGATCTTTCCCTATTATGTCATACTCTAAGCGTAATAAAAGTGTATCGAAAAAGAAAAAAATAAGATTAGAAAAATGCGTAAGGAATATTAAAAGAAATATTTCTGAAAGATATAATATGTTAAAATCCTTACTTTGATTCAATTGCAACTAAATTCATTGCTTCGCTGCTTTAATATTATGCATTCAAAATACCGATTCATTACGCCGGGCTTAGCCTAAGTTGCAGGGCGCTGGACTCACGTTCGTGCGAACGGGGGTTCGAATCCAGCCGGCCGAAGACTCCCCATGTAGTAAATGGTGACTGGAGCACGTTAAATATGTCGGAGTAACAAAGTGCTCAATGTTTTCATAACAAATTATACCTCTAGGGGTACTGAATTTGAGATTGATCCTTTTCAGGTTCAGGTCAACGGTCTGATTTAGGTACTAATGAATGCATGAATGGTTCCACCTATAAACATGTGTGACGGATAGGTGTGGCAGAAGTCGCATTATTGGCCATAGATGGCGCCACTAGAAAACCAGAACAATCGCACTCCTTGCCTTAATGTTATGCGACAACAATAACAACAACCGATTCATTATTATGAATAGGTACTAAATAAGTAATTTTTCCCACGATTGTTAGGGATGTTTCTAATCTAAAATATATTTCATAGTAACAAGTCTTCCTTAAAATAATTAAATAGAAAAGCTGTTAAAAAATTTCAAAAAGTTACTTTCCATCAATTTTATTTGACTGAACTAAACCATGTTGTAGCTAACACATTTTATTCCACAAAATACGAATATATTTCACCTAATTGAAATACATTTAAGCTGATGGATGTATTAAAAAAGAATCATTATATTGGAAAGTTAAAACATTTTGAGCTTCAAAACTAAGATTGATTTCATTGCTGAAAATGAATTGGTTTAAATATTGCTAAGAAAACACAATTTCACATTTTTTCGCTTATCACTACAAAATTTTCCAAACTATGCTTGTAAAATAAATAACTTCCTGTTTGTACAGCGTTCTTGACTGTATCGTTGACAGCTACTTTCATAAAATGTATCTACTCTGGTACATATTTTTAAGTACAGAGTTGTCAAAGTAACTTTTTTTAATGTTTCCGAAAGTGGATAACAAAGTGTAGATTTTAATTTACATTGTTTCCTTTTGGTGACGTTGTTTATTCTGACAAATTGTGAAAGTGATATGGGTAGTTTAGAATTTTTCACCCTCGTTAAAACTAAATCTTTTCACTTTTATAAAATAATAATTTTCTTTTGAGATGTATTTCTCAATATTGTTGAAATCACTGATAAATTACTAGAAGTAAAATAATAAACAATAATTTTAATTGAAATGGTAATATTAGTTTTCTGAAAAGTATTATTCGAATTTTAACACTAAAAAATATACATAGAAAGCTGTATACACTGTAAAATATTCCGGCGCAAATTACGGTACATGGTACCGGCACTTTGGGTGCATGATCCATAAAATCCATTTTTACATTAAAATATAGTGCCGTAATTTTTATAACAATAATAGAGGGATTCAGTGATTTTACAGTAATTATAACTAAAAATTACGATTTATCAAATCAGATCCCTATCTGCCCTTGTGATTTACCAACAATTTAGCGTGCACGTCAAAGTGATTATCAAATAAGTAAGATATATTAAGCACTACTGGTTTTTTTGGGGGAAAAATAGAATGACTAAATATTTCTTTAATTTTGCCAAAATTCGTTTCTTTGAAGAAGTGACGATATCTGTTTGGTCACTTCGACGAAATTTTTACTCGGAGCTTATACCAGGAAACAATTTCGTCAAAAACGAAGAAAGTTTCGTGATATTTAAGTATCCATTTTGTAAAAAGTAAAGTCGACCGATTAAATGGTTTTTATGGCATGCTCTAAGGTGCCATGATAAAATTACCAAATTTTATCACATTTAAAAAACTTTACTACATATTATAAAACCATACTTTATTGTCAATTTTCAACAAAGCCATTACCATAGTGCTTCGGTAAAAATTACTGAGCTTTTTGGTGTTTCCATAGAGCCAAAAAGTAGGTAAATTTTACCCTATTGTGGTTATTATTGTGGTATTATGACCATTTTTTTTCTTAGTGAATCATGCAATTTTCAGGCCAATAGAATGCTCCAACAACAATGGAAAATGATTTTAAGCAATTATTTTTTATGCTGATAGGAGATTTAGTTTTGAATCAAATGTTTGTATAAAAAACTTTTTTTAGAGGAAATAATAGTGCAATAAAAATTATCATTGAAAAAAATTTCTATGGTCACATTTAAAGTAAAGCAACTAAAAATTAACCTTCAGAATCTTTGTATCGTTAAATAAATGATTTTCTTTTTCAGAATTAAATATATTTAGAAAGAAAATCCAAAGCTATTCAGAAGCTACTAATGCGGTGTATTAAGAAATCTAAAAATATTTCATTTCTTAATAAAAGAAGAAATCAAATATTTTTAAGAACCAAAAAATTTAGTAATAAAAAGCTTAGAAAAATTTTATTTACCAAACCTAAAATTTTATTAAATCAATCAATAGATTCAAATTTTCCTAAGCATGCCCTGCAAATTATAAGAAAATGAGTAAATATTGAAAAAAAAATATTTAAAATAAATTCATATTTTTATATTTATGTCAGAATACTGCAATAACTCTTCAGAAAAGGGAAGCTTTTTGCTTCATTTACAATCAAGCAATTATAAAACAGATTTCGGTGCCTTTAGTCATTGTTTAAAAAAATCTTCTCCCCGATTAAATATTTAAAAAACCATCATCTTAGATGCCGACAATTTCGCCTAAAATCTTTGAGTGTCTTTTTTTTTTATAAGTAGTCTACCTCACAGCTATTTATCTAATCTCTTTAGACCTCGCAAAGTAAACATTAGTTCACTTTTCCGACATAAACACCAAGATATGAAAGTCTTAAGTAACACTATGTGGTCGCCGACCTACGGCATCAGGCAAAGTGTCGATTTTCATAGCTTCAGTGCCTGTAAAGTGTCAATAGTTGAGAATATTATACATACACAAATGATAAGCATCTCTTTAGAAAGAGCGATGAGTTATTGTGATGAACGTTTTTAACTAAAGAAAGAAAGAGTTTAAAGTTATAAAAAATTGAAAGTTGCCGTAAGTTACTAAAATTATTCATTTGATATTTGGTTAACTATTTATCATACATTAATGATTATATTTTTAAAAGAAAGAGTGATGATTTTTTACTGTCTTGTACGTTTTCAATTCGTGTATGTTTTCGCAAGTTGCTATAATTATTCATCAAATTTTCGGTTAACTACTTAACATACACTGATGATAAGCATCTTAAGGAGAATGATGAAATATTATTTTGATGTACGTTTTTCACTTGTTTCTAAATATAAAAAAAGGGCTCGGGGTTATATAGTTGAAAGTTGCCGTAAGTTACTAAAATTATTCATTTGATATTTCGTTCACTATTTATCATACATTAATGATAATTTTTTAAAAAAAGGAGCGATGATTTTTTACTGTCTTGTATGTTTTTAATTCGTGAATGTTTTCGTAAGTTGCCATAATTATTCATCAAATGTTCGGTTAACTACTTAACATACACCGATGATAAGCATCTTAAGAAGAATGATGAAATATTATTTTGATGTACGGTTTTCCCTTGTTTTTAAATATAAAGAAAGGGCTCGAGGTTATATAATTGAAAGTTTCCGTAAGTAACTAAAATCATTCATTTGATATTTGGTTAACTATTTATCATACATTAATGATAATTTTTTAAAAGAAGGAGCGATGATTTTTTACTTTCTTGCACGTTTTTAATTCGTGAATGTTTCCGTAAGTTGCTATAATTATTCATCAAATGTTCGGTTAACTACTTAACATACACCGATGATAAGAATCTTATGAAGAATGATGAAATATTATTTTGATGTACGTTTTTCACTTCTTTAAATATTAAAAAAAAAGGACTCGAGGTTATAGAATTGAAAATTTCAGTAAGTTACTAAAATTATTAATTTATTATTTGGTAAACACAAATTTATATACACAAATGATTTTTTTAAAGAAAGAGCGATAATTTATTACATTATTGTATGTTTTTTATCTGTTATTGTTTCCGTAAGTTATTAAAATTCATTATTCATAAAATTTTACTATTTAACTACTTAACATACACAGATTATAAGCAAAATAAGATGATAAGCAGATGATTCTCTTTTTAAGATGATTCCTAAAAAGAGAAATGAGTTATTATTGTGTTGTTTACCTGCGCAAAAAAAAAGAGCAATCCTGAATAACTTTTGATCTAATGATTGGATCTTCACGTTTTATGACTAAATCTTAATGTTTCAAGGCAGTGATCTCAAATATGCTAATTAATTAGAGCAGACAATATTTTAAATTACGAAATCAGATACCATCATCCCTGAATAAACATAAAATTTTTTGTTGTTGATGAATCTGGATTTCATACTCCCAAAATATGGTTCCATAGTTTGGTCAGAAAAGAGGTCTAAACTTCGAACCCCACCTCTTAATGATAATTATATTTTTTTTGCATATTTTGCCATGTCTCGAGAACTTTTAACGAGAATTGAAAAACAAATTCCACGCAATCATAACATTTGTTTATTCAAAGATAATTCCATGCAAAAATTAACTTCTTGAAAATATTTATTATTATTTTATTTATAAATCATCGAAAATATTTTGAATTGTGAGATATACAATTGCATCATTTTTACATCAATTTTAATAAATATTATTTTATATGGAAAATACAAAGTTCAAGCGAAATCGATCAAATAGTTCATGAGAAATTTAGTTTCAAAAAAGGCATTTTTTAAAAAATTTCTAGCATTTAAACATTGATATAAGTTTTTGAACTTACGCTGTTACACATCTACCAACATAGGTATTACTAAAGCCTTCTTTTGTGCTTTTTTATATATTTTCTGTAGCATTAATTTGATAATACGTATCGCTATACGTTTATTCTGTAGCCATGTTAACAAAGACTATTTAATTGCTATTACCTATATTAATTACTATATATTTGTAAATCTTCCCTGAAACAAATATCAATGTTTTAATATATTTTTCATTTCGTTTTCATTGCTTATATTTTAATTAATTTACTTACACTAAGTTCTTAATAAGTTTTTTCATACTGTTATTTTCTTATTCTAAGTATTTCTATTTATAATGTGCAAAAAAAAAACAAACAAAAGACGTGAATTTTTATTATCAGCGAATAATATCTGTAAATAAATAGCTTTACGGTCATTTTTCAATCCTAATGAAGCTAATTTTCAACTTGTTAAACATTGGAAGAAAAATAATTTTAAAAGGATGTAAAATTTCACTAATTAAGAAATATTTCAAACAAACGTAATGTAAGCATTTTCGAAAATACAATCAAATCTGAATTAAATAAAGAAATTTTTCATTAATTGTTTTTTCTTTAATTTTATGACTTAAATTAAAAGTTTTAATTAAATGTATTTTATTCTTGTATCTTGTTTCACCAAATAAAAAAAAGGATTTTTGTTTATTACTTTTGCTATCATTAGCTCAGTTTTAGCGTATTTCGCGATTTCTGTTTATTTTGTACGTTTATTAGCGTTATTTGTTTGTTTCGTGTATTACTTTTATCAAGAATAAAAAGAAAAATGTAATTAATTTAAATAAGCTTATAATTAAATTTAGTAAAGAATTTGCATTAAATTATTTTGAATAAATATTTAAGATGTAAATTTGGATTAAGCTAAATATCTAATAAATAAGTATGAAAATATGTAAAGTATGTTATGTAATGAATTAAATATTTATTTTCGCTTTATTTGCTTTTAATACACTCTCAAAAATAAATCTCGCATTTTTGACTTTTCGTTTTTTAGCTGTATTTCGTTATTTATTTCAATAATTTCATCAATAACTCCCGGAATTCATTTGAATAAAGAGCTCACAAGGGTTTGATGAACTACTTTTTCGCTCTCGAACTTTTGCACATTTATTATATGATTTCAAAGCCATCTTTGTTATGAGAATGGATGGTGCAGGGTCTGGTGCACATGCCTGTGATACATGTTTTCCGGGACAGAAAACTGAAAGTAACTCAAATATTCAGACAAATTTTGTTGTTGTATGTCCTTATAAATTGAGTAAAAGTGTTACATTAAGTATAATACTTTTGAAAAACTCGTATCCTCGAAGAAACAAGGTTTAATTATAGAATTTGACGAAATGGGCCCTCGGAGTATTTTCCAGGGACCAGTTTCATCAAAAAAGAGTAAGGTTTTTATGGATGTTGTTACCGTTTTTTTACAACACATGGGAAAAAAGGTGCAACCTTATTAGTAGTGCAATTTATTGTTTATTTTTTTTATATATATGTTTTTTTACTTTGGATGAAAAAACTATAATTTTGTAGTTATCAAGGTTGATTGAGATTTATTTAAATTAAGTCCTAAATTTAATCGAGAATTGATAACATGTAAGCAGTTTCGCGCTTAAACAAATGTTTTAGAAAAAGAGAGTTATAATAGGACTTATGTTTTTCACTTAGTGATGGACAGTGCGCAAAGTAAAAAACGGACCACCCTGAATAACTTTTGATCTAATGATCGGATCTTTACGTTCAATCTTAAAGGCTCGAGAGAGTGACCTCAAATATGCTACTTAATTAGTGCAGACGTTATTTTAAGTTACAAATTCAGACACAAAAGCATACTTTTTCTGAATTGGCATACCTTTTCTTCGACGGATTCGGATTACTGATATCCAAAACATGGGTAATAGATGGTCCAAAACATGGCCCTAATAGTTTGTACAGGAGAGCGGTCAGCAGTTTGGATCCTTTAATGTTAATTTTACTTTTTGCGTTCTTCACCACATGACGTGAATTTTTTAAGTGAATTAAAAAAAATTCAGTAAATCTAAATTTAGGCATATTGTTTATTTAAATGCCTCAGATGTATTACAATAAACTCTAATTTAAATTAGATTGCTTATTTCAATGGATCAGATGTGGTAAAATAAGTGCTAACTTGTATTGCTTATAAAAAGGCATCGCAAAAATGTAGCAAGTTGTAGTTTTATTTAAATACAGTGAATATGAACTCGGAAATTCTAAGTTAACTTCTATCGTTTATTTCAAGCATAAGAAATACCTTTAAGTTTTACACTGAGAAAAAAATTCTGGCGTAGTTGTCTTATTTGTATGGTATGAAAATTTTATGGTAAAAAATGAAAGTTTTGGTAGTTAAACCAGAATGCACGATATTTATTTGGTAATTTCGTTATAATAACTGTTCATCAAAAACACTGTTTTTTAATCTTAAAGTTCCTATTACCACATATTTAGTAAGAAAATGCAAAATTGAAATGTAAATTTAGCCTAAACAATGGTTTTTCACCATGCTATAAGGTATTACAATAAATTTACCAAACTTTCTTTAAAACTATCATTAATTTTATCATTTTTATGTCTAGGCCTTTTATGAAATAGAATGGCAATGGGCCTTATCTGTTTAGTTTTATTTGATTTATATAATATGTGGTACATTTAAATAATTAATTGGAAATAGGTGACTGTTTGTTATTTATTTTCCAAATATGTTTCTCAATTATAGCAAAGAGAAAAATGGTCCTCAATGATAATTTCAAATGTTTTTAAGATGCAATAGTTAGATAGATCTAGCTGTTGTGTCTGTTTTACGCATCTTTTATGGGAAAAGTAGGTTTTTTATTTATTCAAATACTCAAGCGTAAAAAAATAAATAGAAACAAAATAATTTTTCATTAAAGAATAAACTTTTCTTAGGATCCTTGAGATTACTAACATTTCTTAACACAAACTCTTAATTTTACACATTGAAATTTAAAAAAAAAAATTAGAATACCCAAAATTAAACGAAGATAAACAGGTATTCAATATAGAGAACTTTTAAATATTTAATTATATATCCATTAAACAGTAACAATAATAACTATTAAAAGCATAAAAATATTTAAAAAACCAAAACAATATTAACTCAGTAACTTAGATTAGCGATTCCCCAATCTTTAACAGCTAGGAATCCTAGATGATTGAGCATCATTTGGCGGAACCCTAAATGTATAAGTAGATTTTTTTAGCAGCTGTGGATTTACTAACCACTGTAAGACTACTAACTATTTGGATAATGCTTAATGTGATGGATGAATTTTTTTTGGAATAATCGTTTTATCAATAAAACTATTAAAATACGAATTTCTATGGCAAATAATTAAATCTGCAGGCCTGGAGTGGTATATAGTCTAGTTCTGAATTTGTCTTTAGTTCATACATTAACTTAAAATGAACAAAATATGTGGAGTTATAATTCTGAAAAAGAAATCTTATAAACGTTCAGAATAGTTATGAGATAAACACAATTTGTTTTTCTTAAACTTGGTAGTTTTACTTTGAATTTAAAAGTTCAACGAGAACTAATACACTTTTTCCTAAATTTTTATGTTTATTTCTTTTTAAATGGTATTTTAAATAAATAGTTTAATAAAAATTTTCCAAACTATGACGAAATTATGGCTTATTGTTTTTATATAAATATAATTGCTAGTTATTACTTTTATAAAATTTTATTCTTGGGAAAGCAGTGACTCTTCCACGGAATCCCAGGGTTTCGGGGGACACCATTGATGAATCGCTGCTATAGAATCCTACATATAACCCGCCATGCTATGTTTAATAATCCCCCCGACACTTATCGTCAAATCATTGCAGTCAGAGTCGTGGTGGCTCAGGGGATGGAGCGTTCATCTTCCAATGTGGTGAACCAGGTTCGAATCCCAGCTATGGCTGGTCAAAAAGAACTCACATTGACCACAGTGCTGCAGTAAAATATCCTCAGTGGTAGACGGACCACGGGTTTGAGTTCTCTTACCGTCAGGCTGACCGTGGGAGGTTTTCGAAGTGTTTCTCTCTATGAAAAGCAAATTCGGGTTAGATCTATCAAAAAGTTCTCCACGAAGGCAAGTTTTTCCCAATACTTGATCCAGGAGTTCCCTTGTCTTCTGGATTAGCTTCAAAATTACAAGACTACGGAGTTGAACATTAGAAGTCATAAACCCAAAAAATTGGGTCAACTGTTCAACGACAGTTATAAAATAAAATTAGATTTTCCAATCATTGGTAATTTTTAGGACATTCAGTAGACGAAACGTGTATTTTCGTCTTTATACTAAGATACAAGTTAAAACTGAATATTTTATTAATGATTGAGTTTACTAAAATCTAAGAGGTTTATTGCTGGCAAAATGCTTGATGTTTTGGTGCTGTTGTAAAAAGCAAATATTGCAAAAATATTAGGGAAGTTTGAAATATAATCAAGCCAGTATTGAAACAATTATTAACAAAACAAACTATTAATTATCAATCAAAATTTGAGTCTCAAGTTAATAATAGCTTAAATAAAACGAAAAAAAAAGCATTCAATAAATAAAAAAAGAATTTGTAAAAATTTAAACATGCAACCCTATATCGTAGTCACTAAAAACAACAAAGACTATCCAAAACATAGAAACTATCTGAACGGCGAAAACAATATTCACTCAGCTTTTTACAATCCCGAATCTAAACCACCATGCCATATTTAATAATCCCTCTGTCACTTATCGCCAAATCCTTGCCGCCAACACGCAATCCACGAGTATCACATCCACACTAACAAACAGTAAAATGAATAAAAGAATAGAATAAAAATAAAAAAAAGGAGCGGTGGAATATTACTTTCTGCTACCCGCAGATAAATAGTTGGTTGGACTTCGCGTTGAATGTTTACTCATGGTTTTCTATCCTGACAGTAAACACGATAAACAGTTGAGTTACCTTTCGAAATTTCCATACCAGAATAGAATTGCTGCTAAACTGAGATATTTTTTTTTTATTCTTCTGTGTTTGTTAGAGTGACTGCTTGCTCTTGTTCTTTTTATGTTTGTAAATTGCGTCGATTGTTGAACAATAATATGGAATTCCGAGCTTTTGTCTGCTTCTGATTTATTCTGCTTTGCAGCGATTTTGTTCTCTTAACCGAAACTGTTGCTATATAAAAGTTATTTAGGATTTGTTTTAGAAATTGTTTTATTTCAGTAGTGGATTTTGTATAAATCTGTTGTTTTATTGACCGTAATTGGCTATAATGGCATAAGAGTTTCGTCAGTTTAAACATTATTTTATGCGCACTAAAGTTCATATTTGTATTGAGAATCATATTTGTATTTGCATTGTATTTTTCACATATGTTTTGATATTAAAGTTATTCAATGTCATTCTTTGAAATTGGTTTATTACTTTGGTCTAATGGTTTAGTTTTATATAAGTGTTGAAGATAGATTATTTTTTTATGCATATTGCATCCATTCAGTATATTTTATTTTTACAGCTATATTTGTATCAAGTTTATCGGTGTTATTTTTAGTAAGATTATTTTTCTACTTTGGTCCTATGACCTAGTTTTTATAAATTTTGAAGATTGATTATATTTTAATGCACATTGTATGCATTATTTGCTATATTGTATTTTTTATAGCTGTTTTTATTTAAAAATTTTGAGTGTTACTACGTAAGAGTACTTTACCATTTAGGTCTGATAACCCAGTTTTATAATCTTATAAAGATTAATTATTTTTTAAGGAATCTTGTATTCATGATTTAGTATATTGCATTTTTACAGTTGCATTTAAGCTAAAGTTGTTCGGTATTATTTTGTGAGATTAATTTTAATCTAATGACCCAGTTTGGTATAAACATTTTGAAGATTGAATAGAACACATGTTGTATTCAATTTTTAGTTAATTACTGTATATATATTAAAGTTTTTGTTCGAAATTGTTTTACTGTTTTGGTCTGATGTTGTTAATGTTGATGTTATTTGGCTTTAAGTATAAAAATTGAACATTATTTTAATTTTCGAAAAAGGTGCCAATTTTTTATTTTTATAAATTATCCAGATAAGAATAATGAAACTATTGTGCATAAAAAAGATACAATTTAAAATACTAATGTCATTAACTTGTTGAATAGTTGGGATAAATTAATAAAAAATGTAAAAATAGTGAGAATATTTCAACAATTCTTTTTAAAATAAATAGAAAACTTCAAATTGAAAGCATTAGCTGGAAAAAATAGCAACTTTAACCAAACGCTTTTATTTTTTCCAATCATGTAGTTTCAAAACATGAAGAACAGAAAAGTTTTTTTAAAAGAATGTTACCTTCATTTTACAAAGTACACTTAAGTTGAATTGGATGAAAAATTACTCGAAATAATCTAGCTAAGATTTGTGATCGAAAAATAATAAATCAAGTTTGTTCTAAAAGTATCCGAGTTCTTACAAATTTATTTGTACAGATCAATTCTAAGGATATTTCTTATTAAATGTTTTAATTGTAGGCAATTCAGTAGTAAAACCTTTATTCTTTTTATTCAATGCACAATTTTTGCTGATTCGAACGTTGGCTAGTTTTTTTAAACTTTTCTTTTTGTTTCGAGTTACTCAGAGCAGCGGTCCCTAAATGGTCTTCCGCGTAAACCTAGGGTTCCGTCCAAGGGTTAAGGAGTTCCGGAAGTTAGAACTTTTCCCTAACCTGTTACGATTTTTAAAACTTATATTTAGATTCAATCAATAACTCATTTTTATAGCATTTTGATTGCCGTAATTTGTCTGAAATTAATTAAAGTGAAACGCCAAAATTATATAACTTAATTTTTTATTCAAAAAAAATATAAGTTTTCTAAATTTGAGTATATTATCAAGAGGACATGTAATTATGATAAATTGCATTAGTATTTCCCATCACGCTTTTCAAATCAAAATTAAATAAAAATAATTAAATTTGTTTCCTTGGTAACTGTTTTCAATGGAATTCCCCATTCCAACGGAAACCAAAATTCTGTATAATTTAATGAATAAAAAATTATTCAACGAATAAAAAATAATTTAATATTTAAGTACGTGCAATGAAATTTTTTTTTATCAAATAGAACTATAACATAGCGAACATCAATGATGCTATCTTTAAAATGTCAGGAAAAAAAATCTTTTTTTAAAAACAAAATCCATTGGCAAAACTAACAAAAACAGAGCTTAACTTAAAACAAAATTAATAATAATTCAAAATTAAAAATAAAAACATTGTTTATAATTTAAAAGCAATGACTAACTCCTAACCAATAAGAAAATTCCATTGTTTTAGGATCGAGGATTGACATTGCCTCTTATAACCGCTCTCCAAATTTTAGGATAATAGAACAAACGGTTCTGGAATTATAAGAAAGATCCGCACACACTCAAATTCTTCATTTTATATTATTATAGATCATTAAGTACTGGGTGCCACCAAAATAAATCGATTATTTTGGGTACCATAACCAAATAAAAATCTGGAAATGCAAACTTAGAGGGCACTGTATGTTCAGTAAAAAATTTGAAGAATTAATCAGAAGTTTTCACATTTACATCTTTTTTTGATATTTTGTTAGATTTAGGAATTACTGAGTAAAAAATAAGCATTTGTGACCCCCTAGATACACTGTTGCCGAAATGAAAGTAGAGATAAAGAGAGATACCGAAAATTACCACCCCATCCGGGGGGAGTTGAGACATATCACATTTCAAGAGAGCGACATTTGTTCGAAATTAGGAATGTCTCTAATATCAGTAGGAAGAAGGAAAAAATCAAGAGTGTATATTGCGCGTGCTTGAATGTTAGTCAAATGTTGTAGATTCAAGGGTAGAATTTGTAAAGATGAAATTCACAGAGTTGACATGATTTAAATCCCTTTATTGACATCACGATTAAAATCGTGATTTAAATCACTTAATTTCTGAAAAAAAATATTGATTTAAATCATTTAATTTTTTTTTAAATTAAATTAATCTTTTTTTAACTTAAGTAAAGCGAATGACTACATTTTTTTAAAAATAAATCTCAGTTTGAATCCAAAATATTTCTTTAATAATACAATTAGCAAGTATATTCTTTTGTTGTCATATTTATAAGTCTATTTTATTTGATAATGAGAGTTAAAACTTTTTTAATCACACTGTAAAAATTTCCGAATTAAATTACGGTAAAAGCGATCTTACCTCTGTGTGTCGGTACTTTTCATAGTAATTTGATCCGGAATTTTACTGTAATTTTACCGTAATTTTAGATAATAAATATTGCGAATTTTACAAATTAGATATCACTTCTAACAAGTGTATAGAAAGAGAATTTGGAATGATTATTAGTGAGTGATTTTACAGAGCCATAGACATAAGTGATTTTTTAAAACTACACTGTAAAATATTCCGGTAAAAGTACCAGCATTCAGGATGCCGGGGCTTTTTATCGTAAAATACATTTTTACCAGAACCTGTTGCACAGCAAACAATCTGATATACCGTAATTTTTACAGTATGAATAATAGTAAAGTCACTGAATCACTCTAATTAAATAAACGTTACTCTAAAAGTTATGGTACAATATTTTACGGCAAACTGGATTTTACTGATGATGCCGGTATTTTAACCGTTATTTTACCCGGCAAGTTTTACAGTGAAGTTAGTGTAAATCAATTTACTTGTTCCACCCTGAATAACTTAAAATAATTTCTTTAAAAGCAATGTTTTCTGATCTAAACTAATTTACTCTTCATTGGATACCTAATTGACAAATTGCATCTTTGTCTTTATAATTCATTAGAATGTTTAGTTTGAAGAAATAAAAGCTATGATTTTATTTATTAAGTGATTAGTATATAATAATTAAATAATATTTTTAACCATTTTAGCTAGAATTTTTTACTATTTTTGCTTTTAATTTTTTTTTTAAATATAAAGTATTATCAATTTGTTTTATTGGTTGTTAAATGTAAAAAAAAATCTGATTTAAATAGAATTTTTTATTTTTTAAAAAAAAGAATCATGATTTTTGTGAATTTTGGAAACTTATGATTTATGCTGTGAATGCAAATTTTAAACTACATCAGTAGTATCTGTTACGAGTTTCTGAATTTAAGAGTTACCTTAACCGGCTAACAGTTGAGGTCCATTGTATTGAACTGCAATTGGCATAATTTTATCGTTGAAAAAAATGTTTTTTAGATTTTTTTTTCGTCCGTACAATTTTTGGAAACATAACATTGGGACATTGCATTGAGCATTGAAAACAGCCATAACATTGAAAACTCCGTAAATGGACAATTTGCTTTACTCATGTTGGTTGGAATTTTTGAATACAATAAAGTTAGTAAGAAAGGTAAGAAACATATATATGATTCCAATAATCTTTTGAACATTTTAAGGCATATAAATATCGTATTATTTGAGTCTACTGGATTTTGTTTTATAACTAAAATGCTGAGAAGTGCACTTAAATGTCCCTAAAATATTCAAACAATTCTAAAAACTAAAATTTATCAATTTTTACGAAATAATTGAAAAGAATTAAAAGCTTATTAAGTTTATAGAATTGAATTTTATCAATATTTCATTACATTCGTTAGTTTAATATTCTATGTTACAAATCTCTAAGTAATTGATACATTTTCGATCATTATGTAAAGCTCAGATCTCAAGAAATAAAACAGTAACTTTTCTTTTAATATATACTAGCGTTATAATTAGATTTTTGAAAATATTTTATTGATGTTATTTCTTTCTTAATATTATCATGTATTTATCATAATTTGACAAAAGAGAAATTTGTGTTAAAAGTAATAGAGAACGCACAAATACTCTACATTGGGGAACTATATATATATATATATATAAATT
>NC_092209.1:63530516-63548641 GCF_043381705.1 Parasteatoda tepidariorum
ATATATATGGGTCATTCTCACGAAAACTGTCATTTTTCAGTTCATAAAATCCCAAAAAAGTAAAGTGAATAAAAAGCTCTGAAACTTTTTATATTAATAGAAATGTGTAATGGCATTATAAAAAAAGTATATGTGCTATAATATATACTTAATATTTAAATAAATTAATTAATTTCAGTATTTAAAAAGTGAGGGAATGACACTAATAGAGAGGGAATGATATTTTATTTTAATACTTGTTTTTCTCTAAGTTACAGTTACCTCAAGTTTGAAAATGATAACATACTAAGTATATCTAATATTTATTATAATTTAGTTTTATGTATTTAATAGTTTTTACAGGTTTGGGAAATAAAATTGGCCAGCACGATTGAACAAAAGAAAAAAAATTAATAATATACTCATCTTGAATCATTCCCTCACTTCAGTATCATTCCCTCACTTTATACACTAGAGAGGGAATGACAAATTTAATAAAATTTAAAAATAACAGTTAGGCCTAATTAATTTCTGAAACCAATCACATACAATTATATTCATACAAGAAAGCAACATATAATTATCCACTTTCTCGATGAAGTTGTATTTTACTTTACTCTAAAAAACCACATGAGGGAATGACAAATGTAAAAAATTTTACCTGGTTTGTTTCATTCAAATTTATTCCACAGCAAAGCTTCTTTAAGTTGAAGTTGGAAACATACTGCAATTTTGTTCTATGATGCCAGTTGTTAACTGCTAAAGTTTTTATTAAAATATTTTTATTCTAAGAAGATTGCAGGTGATAAGAACATTGTTGTGAGGGAATGATGCGAAACACTAAGGACAAAGTTTGAAATGGTGCTGTGTTAATATTTTTATCAGAAATTAATTTTTAAATTGATTTTCTGAATTCTATATTTCAATATTCTGAAATAAAAAACACGAATTTGTAATTTTTTTTATTTTTATTTCAGAAATAAAGTNATTTTTTTTCGTAAGTTGTAAAACAAACATAAAATATACTGGGGACATGAAAATGACTGTTTTTGTGAGAACGACCCATATATATATACAGGGTCTTTATAATTAAAGTTCCACTTTGAAATGGCTATAAAAATAAAACTACCCGACCGAATGTCATCAAACATTGTAAACGTCTATAAAAGGTCGTGGGATTTTAGTTCCCGCAAAAAAAAAATTTACCTCTAGCGGAGAATGGCGCTGTATGCAATAGTGTTAAACAAATGTGAAATATGCAAATTTGTTTTACACGTCTTTTACCGTAAATTTGCCGTAAACCTTGCTGTGTCATTGGACCTCGGCGTTTTCCTCTTACAGTACGGAACTTTTGTAAAGCCCTCCGTTCATTGCTGTCGCATTCATAGTAACATTTCACGAGCAAAGCACGGTCTTGCATGGTAACAGACATTATCGACTCAGAACACTGACAGCTCAGACAAGGCGTCTCACTTTTATAACTGCAAAGTCACATGACGTGTAAAACAAATTTGCATATTTCACATTTGTTTAACACTATTGCATACAGCGCCATTCTCCGATGGTGCTGAATTTTTGACATTTTGTTTTTTTGCGGGAACTAAAATACCATGACCTTTTATAGACATTTACCAAGTTTGATGACATTTGGTCGGGTAGTTTTATTTTTATAGCCATTTCAAAGTGGAACTTTAATTATAAAGAATCTGCAATTGGTTTCTCTTTATAAGCTACAGATTGTTTTTAAAAAACTGACATTTTTGGACTATTTTCTGTAAAAAAATAAAGTTTAAAAATGTCATTTATAACAGGGGGTTGCATAAATGTTGCACCAACCTTTTAAGGGAGCTGGGGCAGATCATAAGGGCAAAATTAAAATGGAACCGCTAGGTGTGCTTCACTATTGTGAACTGTTTCCTCGTGTGCGTCTGAACAGGTCATAATAATAAAGTACCCCTAGCCGCGTGTAACGATATTTTTGGGCTATGCAATTTTCACCCTGATGATGTGCCTTAACTTCCCTAAAAGTTTGGCGCAACATTTATGTGACTTCCTATTATATATAACGTTTTTAAACTTGTACATTTCGACAGGAAATTGACAAAAAAAATTTGATTTATAAAAAGTCCGTCGCGTTAGGAGCTAAAAAAATTTCAGATTTAAAGTCCTCACACCCGCTTTAGGTAAGATCAAGTTTTTGCAAAAATGCAACAAGACATTTCTTCCCCAGTATTATTCTTAAATATCTAATGAATTTTCTTTGGGCGTAATTGTATTAACAAACTAAGCTCTGCAGTTATCATGTGATTTAGACAAAAAAGAAACAGTACTTTTGAAAGACAAATAAGCTAAATTTGGATTTATGTTTTAAAAAGGTTGTATGGCTATTAAATATCAGTTTTAGTTTGTTTGTTTTTTTGCTTCCATTAATATTAATTTACTTAACCTTTCTCAAGTTTTAAATTTAATAATTTTATTAATTTATATTTTTATTTCATTTAGGTAGATTTACCCATCAAACAGTATCAAAAAACATTATTCAAATAATCCGACTTTTCTCTAAATGTCTAAATTAAAAGGGAAAAACTAATGTTCTTTTGTTTTTGTTCTAATTTTTTAAAAAATGTTTTTATGAAATTTTGCAACTTTTAATATTAACGCATGTTGAGAGTTTGAGGTTTTTTTGCAGTTTTTAAAACAAATGTTGTGATAAATGAAAAGCCGCTTAAATATTTAATTTTTTTTTATTCTTAAGCTAACGATAAATAGTTAAGAATTTAAATTTCACAATCAAGAGCTTATGTATGATCTTAGAATGTAAATTTGGTTCATCAATTTGTTATCTTAAATGTCATAATCTCTAAACAAAACATTTTCTTTCAATAATATTTTATGAATATTTTATTTTGCGTTCGTTTCACAAGTAAATATTTGTTTCTATCCGACAAGGACATCTGTAACTGGGGGGTATTAACCTTCCGTTATATACGCTCTAAAATATGTGGGTCTGACTTACGCCGTAATTCTGAATGCAACATTCATTCTCTTTTTCTGTCTTTAATTTCGGCTATTATGTTCTACGATTTGACAAGGGCATGTGACAAAACCGAAGATTTATGCAGTGAAACCTCTCGGGAGCGGCCACTTTCTGTTTCACAGTAAACTGGTTGTTAATGGAGGTTGTTTGTTCTTAGCGGTTACCTCCATTAATTTCAAAATCTCATCGAAGGTACATGATTTTTTGCAAACGATTTTTCTTTCAGTTATTGTTATTTTCTTGGTGCGGAAATACTATTTGTGTTAGCGTCATGAAAACCGGATCGATAAATAAATTTAGGGTCAATAAAAGTGATCCCTGCTTATATAATTTAGTCTAAAAATGCGGTATTGGTCTTCGTTAAACTGTTCTACCGTAAAGTGTTCGACTTCGCGTGCAGGTCGTTGGGCTACTGAAACGGGATGCTATCCCCTGTGCAGAGGATCAAAATTGTGGTGGCATGTCTTCGGATCATCCTCAGGAATGATTCCCAGACCGTCGCTAATAGCCCATTGTGCAGCTTTAGTGTGACGTAAATGAACTACAACTACAACAACCTAAGGTTTTATACGAACTGTGAAAGGTTTCAACTGGCTCATGTCCCGTAACCACTGGAAAGCATCAGCGCTTATAAACAAACAACATAGAAATGATTGATTGACTGAAGAACTTGAACTTCAAAATACTAATCCGCACTCTCTTAGTGGCATGTCATTCCCCAAAATATTGAATACCGTTTTTCATTACTATTGCGTGTAACAAAATTAGTCAAACGTCAGTTAAATATTTGTGTGCTATTTAATTCGAAACGTTGTGATTCTTTTCTGACTTCTGCCGTGATCATACCAGCACACTTTCCTTTTCTCGTATATTTTGCTTTAATTATACGTCTCGCCGATAAATGATGAAGATCTTAATAAACTTCGAGGTTCGAATGTGCGTTTCAATTTTCACAGATGGGAGGTATCTCGGGTGTTTTTCTTGTACCCGATCCTAGGCTATTAATTACTTATTTATTTATGTATTTATATGTTATATACTTATTATTATATCAGGCTATTAATTACTTATTTATTTATATATCTATTTATTTATTAAAATCTAATCTATTAACTTGCAAGGCCATGTCAAACGTAAGGTGTTGTCTTTCCGTCAAACATCCTTAAGCGTGGAAGTAGTGTGTTTGATTCATGCCTGGATTCCGTTTGATAAGCCTTTAGTTATAACTTTTAATCTTTGTTTTCTTTTTATTTCTGTCATGTTCTTTTGCTGTTAGTGTAACTTATTCTTCAATTTGTTAACTTATTCTTCAATAATAGTTTTAGCATACAAGACTGCAAATTTATACATAAATGATTGAGTAAAACATAAAGATGCATCCAGTGTATTTTTAAAATTGAACCACTTACCTCAAGGCAGCAGAGATTTTGGCGTAATAACAACTATTCTCAATCGGATATGCAGTCGACTCGAACGGCTTACAAGCGACAAATTACAGAACAGAAAAGACTTTTTACAGAATAATATCACTAAGAGTCAATTTTAATCTCGGGAGCAGTTCTATCTACATTTTCCTTTATTTATGGGTCCTGCAGTGGAGTGATTGTAAAGACACAGTGGAACAGCGAAGTCAAGAATCACTGGCTGTGGTCAGTTATTGGGTGGGTGACCACTTTGATCAGCCTGCGTAGGGACCGAGGGTGCACGGTATCAGTCCTCCTTAAACTATTCTACCGTAAAGTGATCGACTTCGCGCACAGGTCGTCGGGCTACCGAAGCGGGGGTGCCATCCTCTCCGCAGAGGATCAAAATTGTGATGGCATGTCTTCTGATCATCCTCCGGGATGTTTCCCAGACCGTCGCCAATAGCCCATTGTGCAGCTCTAGTGTGACGTAAATTAACAACAACAGAGTTGTGGAATTTGAACCCACCGCTTCCACGCTATCGATCGAGCTGCAAGATTGTCTTGTCTATAATTTAAACAAGTTATTAATCGAGCAAAAAAAACAACAGGAAACGTATCACATAAAGAAAATTTCAAATTTGACATTGTTCTGAACTCGTTTAAGATTCCAATATAATCAGTAAGGCAGTTCGATTTCCGGATGCTAAATTCTTTGATTTTTAAATAGGCAAATATTTATGTTTAAACTTCGAAAATTGTTACAATATTCTCTGACCATCTCTGTTTAAATAAATATAAGGTTTATTTTAAATTTTATTGCGTTGCTGCATTGTGTTTGTTTATACAGCGTTGTAATGTTGATTGAAGTCTTAACAATATTTTTATCTTCACAAATTGTGTCAATTTAACAATACAGTAATGCTATTTTTTTATTTTAATTAATTTAAATTAGATAAAAGCTTTTAAAAATATTCTTGAAACAAATCTATTATTCATCCAAGTTCGTCCATCTAATTTTCGCAATAAAATTAAGTTAAACCTCAAATTCGTATAAAGCCGGTTTATTTTACTTTTTTGCTTGTCACATATGATTAACCATTTTGATTACTTCTCAATCGAACGAATCTCTTTTGATGTACCTGTTAAATCCGATTATTTATTTTCAGATGACGTGGCGGCACTGACCGGCTGTGAGCGGGTACTTCTAGAATATGGAAGATTTGATCAAGATTGTCAAGGACCTGTCCAGCAAGAGAAGAACGAACCTTTTATTAGTGTCCTCGACCATCTTGCTGGTCACGTTCATGGTATGCACAGAGAACAGTGAAGCCAAGAAATGGACAATGGAAGAACTAGCCGCTACAAATTTCCAACACAAAGTTTCCAACGATGTTTACATGGATCCTTGCAAATCAGGTAAGCAACTCTTCTTTATTTTATCACTTACTTTAAAAAACACTCAGATCAAATCTGTCTGATTTGATCTGAGTGTTTTTTAAAGTAAGATCTTTAGTATTAACAACTTATTTGAAGAAAAGCTGATAACCTTGTTATTTGATCACAAATATTACTAACATGGCTGCATAATATACACTAAACACAGTTCTCGAAAAATTTTTCACCATCGTGAAACATTTTTTACTATTAACTAAAGAAAAAAAACTTCGTCTCTTGAAAGAGTTTCTCTTTTGGAATCCTGTGAAAAACATTCACTATTACGGTTTTTCATACCAATGCAAACGCGATTTAAAATTACATTCATATGATTTGAAACTGCACATCGCGATTTCTATTTACACGATTTAAGATCGTGCATCATTTTTCGTATTTTCATGATTTTATATTACTTATTGAGTTTCGTATTCACGCGATTTAAAAGCTACTATTAAGATTCGTGCTCAAGTGACTTAAAAATCATACATCGAAATTCCTATTCACGCTATTTTGAAATGAAACACAGAGATTCATATTCACATGATTTTAAAATGCAACATTGAGTTTAATGTTCTTGAGAATTTAAAATGAAACATCGATATTCGTATTAACACTATCATAAAATCAAATATCGAGATTAGTATTAAAGCGATTTTAAAATTAAATGTAAGGATTCATATTTACATGGTTCAAAAATTACACTATGAGACTCCTCTCTATTTACACAATATAACTAAATAAATAAATAAAATACTCTCCTCTGGGGATAAATCTACATACTTTTTTATTGCTCAAATTTCAGGAATGTTTCTAATTATTTGAAAAGTGTTTCTGCATATAAAAGTTTTTGATCTATCTTATAGTTTTTTTGTTTTTTTACCAAACTCATCCCAGTGGCATAAACCGGTAGTTTTATAAAAACTGAAACATTATTTTCAAAAAAAAACAGTGATTTTTAAGCAAATTTCGCCAAGATGAAGTTACGACGGAAGGGTTGGAACTAGTTACAAGAGTTAATCAATTGCTTGTGGAAAGTTTTTGATTTTATCTAAATCTGGTAATAATTTAATGGAATAATTGCATTACATGACATTCATTTTCAATATACAATTTGATGTCAATTGATGTTACTAAATAATTAAATAGATTCTTAACATAAGAAAACTATATTCAATTCGTTTACATTCAGTCGATTTGTAATTAACTAATTGTAATATGAATAACATTTAATGAAACAAAATTTTCCAAAATATAAGAACGAAAAAAATAATTACAGTTTGTCGAATGCGATGTTTTTATGAGTTTGAAGATCCCGAAATCAATTAAGTTATAAAAAGTATTTGAGAAAAAATTTTACTGATAATCGAGAAATAATTTTATCGAAAAAGTTTAATGAAGATTTATGAAAAAATAAATATCTTGAAATAGTTTTTGTAACAAAGTATTTTTTTCTTAACTAGTAGAATAACTAGTAAGTAAAACGAAAAGTACTTTAAGTTTCGTTATTTGTCATGAAACGGAAAATATTAATAAGTTTTCTGCATAGATTAGAATTCAGATTAGCGATATAAGGACAATATCTGCATCATTCGATTATCAAGAGCTTGAACCTTGTATTGCTATCAAGTTCAGAGCTGCAGTTGATGTTTAAAACTTGTATATGTCACGGAGAATGACCGAAATCGGTGGTTGTTGACTTTCACCGGTGAATGTTGACAATCACATAGTCGCTTTGGTGAATGTCCGAAATATTTATTACATTTGATTTGATATGGATTTATTCGTGGATATAATTACATTTATTCGATATTTTAATACTTACTGACGATAGATCAGAAGAAACATCAGTGTTTGGAGTATCGGGCCATACATTTACATTTGACTGGTATACATTTGCCCGGTATACCCTACACTGATGTTTTTTTAAGGTGAAGTGCCACTGCCCGGTATACCCTACACTGATGTTTAAGGTGAAGTGCCACTGGCCGGTATACATTTGCCCGGTATACCCTACACTGATGTTTTTAAAGGTTAAGTGCCATAGCCTGGTATACATTTGCTCGGTATACAGTACACTGATGTTTTTTTTAAGGTGAAGTGCCATTAGCCGGTATACATTTGCCCGGTATACCCTACACTGATGTTTTTTAAGGTTAAGTGCCACTGCCCGTTATACATTTGCCCGGTATACCCTACACTGATGTTTTTTTAAGGTCAAGTGCCATAACCCGGTATACATTTGCCGATACTCCAAATACTGATGTTTCTTCTAATCTATCGTCAGTAAGCTTTAAAATATAGAATAAATATAAATATATCAAATAAATATAATAATATCAACGAATAAATTAACATAAAATTGGATATAACAAATATTTCGGACATTCACCAAAGCCACTGTGATTGTTGACATTCACCGGTGAGAGTCAACATTCTCCAGATTTCGGCCATTCACCGTAGCATATACATTTTAAAACTTAGGTGGAATTTT
The DNA here is from genome assembly GCF_043381705.1 of Parasteatoda tepidariorum. Classification (NCBI taxonomy): domain Eukaryota; kingdom Metazoa; phylum Arthropoda; class Arachnida; order Araneae; family Theridiidae; genus Parasteatoda; species Parasteatoda tepidariorum. The sequence continues at coordinate 63,538,864 of NC_092209.1, forward strand.
TTATTGACGAAAAATGCTGTTTGTAGCGGTTAAGAAAAAATAAAATTGACTCTGGTGTTCTTCTCAGACACAAATGTGCAGTTTAAATTTTAAACATTGCAGCTAGTTAAAGATCCAAATTTTGATTCCAGAACTCCAACGTTAAAAACACATAAAGTTTAGACATAATAAAATGTTGTGAAATTTGAATAAAGTAATACATTGTTTAGAGAGAAATAGCTACTGTATTTTAAAAATATAAATTCATTTCGTTCCAATAACTCACGCGTAAAATTAAAAGAATGATTTTTTTTCCTTTCTGCATCAGATATTTTTTTCTTTTAAAAAATAAGCATTTTCAATTTTAAAGACCTTATAAGAACAATGAAGATTGACTTTTTTGTGTAATGTGGATTTTGTTTTTTATCTTCCCACTTAATGTTTATAAAAAATAAGCATTTTTCATTTTAATAAAAGAGAGAGAAATAAGTGGTAACTTTTTTTCGTGGGAAAAACTATCGTGTCGGTCTATTTTATATAGAATCGCTAGGATAACATTTTCTCCAAATAGCTTTATTTGAAATTGCTCTTCACAGTAATGAAAATTCAGTTACTACTTTTATTAAAAGCTTGCGATTTATTGATTTCAGATATATTGGCGTCTATCTACCCCTTGGTGCAAATATTTATAAAAATAATTTATAGAATTATATAGCTGTTTTTCCTGTTTTTGATTTCAAAATGCTTTTTTTTAATCTTTAATAAGTATTTAGAATCATTTTAATTATTTAAGAATAAATCAGTTGTTTGTTTTCTATTATATTTTCAACAAATACCGGAAGCAGCTTGCGAGGAGTTGTCGTAAAAGGACTTGGCAAGCGCGAACTATGCAAATCGTGGGTAGTTGTACTGTTTTCAGTGTCATTTATTTGAACTTACGTAACCCAATTTTAATTGCAAGGTATCTGCAATTTGAGATTTTTTTTGTAAATTATTACATGGGTCTAATTAAAACATGGGTCTGCAATTATATTGTATTTACATACCGATGTTTTTTAAAAAGGGTAAGGCAACTTATATCCTTTGTATAAGCGACTGGTGTTACCTGTAAAGAAACTTGTACTACTTGCAAACCTGCTTGTGCCACTTGAGAACCGACTTGTGGCACTTGCAAACCGACTTGTGCCACTTGAGAACCGACTTGTGCCACTTGAAAACCGACTTGTGCCACTTGAAAACCGACTTGTGCCACCTGTAAAGCAGCTTGTGGCACCTGTAAAGCAGCTTGTGGCACCTGTAAAGCAGCTTGTGCCACCTGTAAAGCAGCTTGTGCCACCTGTAAAGCAGCTTGTGCCACTTGAAAAGGGACTTGTGCCACTTGAAAAGGGACTTGTGCCACTTGAAAAGGGACTTGTGCCACNCTTGAAAACCGACTTGTGCCACTTGAAAACCGACTTGTGCCACCTGTAAAGCGACTTGTGCCACTTGAAAAGCGACTTGTGCCACTTTAGAATTGATTTGTGCCACTTGAGAACCGACTTGTGCCACCTGTAAACCGGGTTTTGCCACTTGAAAAGCGACTTGTGCCACTTGTAAAGCGACTTGTGCCACAAGAAAGATGAATTATATCATTTGAAAAATAATTTACTTGAAAAAGAAGGACTGCGCTATTAACGAGTCAAGTAATTTGAAAATTGAATTTGCATTTTCTACTTTGCACGTATTGCAATCTGTGACAATATATGCAAATTTTGTTTCCAAAAATGCTTTTAACCAGAATTTTTCAATTTCATAATCAATTGCTCATACAGATTATACGACTGCTTTTCAATATCTTTTCTAAAACACCAATAGTAACTTTATAACACAAATTAAATACATCTCTTAATAAAAGCAATAACGCAACAGAACTTTTCTCACAAATATTGACACAGATTCCAGACAGAGAAAAAGAACAACCAAGTAATTCATTTCGAGGACCCCTTCTATCGATAAACAATCGAATCAGGGAAGGAAATCCGAACGTAATAAGCGCTTTTAATCACGTGATGTCGGTCCTTTAATAATGTAATGAAAGTCATAAATCCCATGTTTTCCCGATATGGTTGTGTATATTCTGTCATCTGCAGCAAGAGATGGGAGATATTTTACTACCCATATTTCATCCTGCTTTAGATGAAAGTTTATCGTTATCTAAGCAATATTTATTTATCTCGATTAATTGAACTTCCTAACGAATTCTTTCATGTTCTAACCCCCATATCGAATGTTTATTGGTGAATTAATTTGATATCATCCTATGCAAACGTAATATATATGTATTATTTACTGCATTTTAAATTCGAATTTACAGTTTTAACTTATCTCATTGAACATAAATTCAACTAAGTCAAAAAGCTTAGATTCAAATCAGTAGTATTGCTCTGGAATATCAGTCATTTCTAATTTTTCCATACTAACTGCCAATTAAGCTGGTAACATTACAAATTTAAATCGCTAATTTAATCACATTTGCTAATCTAAATCACATTACTAATTTAAATCACATTTAGAGTCCAGAAAATATACCAGTTTGCGAATCTACTAGAGTCAGGTTTGAGTCCTGACTCTAGTAGATTCGTAAGCTGATCTAATATCACATAGCTGTGGACTTTGTGCCATTAAATCCCACATTCAATTCAATTCTAATATCACATAGATATTCTTAGTGGAAACTTGAAATAAAGCTAGCCATAGACGATTTTTCGCCTTTTTTTATTTCCATATATTTAAATATTGAAATATAATTAAAAACTGATACAATTTCTATGTAAACGGTGATACATAAGTGTTTCGAGTATTGAGTGTATCAAAATACTGAACAGTTCCCTTGCATTCGGATTTAAGTTCAGAATTATTAAAATCTTCGAGAGCTTTATCTTAATTGTACTTCCGTGCGATTGAAAAAATTACGTAAGCAGAGATGCCAACTGCTCCGGACGCGCCATAATAATTTAAAAAAAACGGTAAAGAATTTCAAACTAAAATTTGCAAATATTATATCAATTTTGCTTACTTTTAAAATGGTGTAGGATGATTTAACTTAAACAAAGTGGCGAATTGTAAAAGCTTTCAAATTATTTAGAAATAGTGGTGGATAAAAACCTAATAAATTGAATTTATTAAACCAAACGTAACACATTAATAAATTACCACTCGAAAATATTTATTTGCTGTCCGGAGCAACTTGGCATCTCTGTGTAAGTGCTTCACGATAGATTTTGATAAAAAGTGGCTTGATAACTTTTTTTTTCTGTTGCTAATACTATGAACTTTAAAATAGAATTTCAAAAAAATGAGAAAACAAATTTGTTTTTGATTTTTTTTGGTAATAGCTTATTTTACAAAAATGTCAAATATATAAAAATCTCAATTTTGAATTTTATGCCGCTTGCGTTTATTTCACTAGTACACGGCAGAATAACAGTAGCAAGAATCCAGGACATGAATTGCCACTTCCAACAAAGATGGGGCCTATCTTGGCAAGTTTGATTATTATTAAAAACGTGCAAAAGTTGTTAAACAAAGAACTTCTAATCGAACTTCGAATAACGTAAACCATTATTCAATATTTTTGTTACTTCCGTCAGTTATGTACAATAAATAAAGTAATAGCAAAATATTATAGAATACTAGGAAGAGTGGATGAATCAAAATAATTTGGCGAATGTTGATAGTGAGCTTCAAAGCTAATCTATATCGAAGCCAATGTTGGTCTCATGTCATGTCGAAAATTGCAACTTGCATTAGAGACGCCTTAATGACCATTCATTATTTTTGTCTAAGACTTATTTTTATGTTAATTTTACTATTTACGTATTTTCCCACATCCCAAAAACTTTTTAAACCAATAGAAAAATTTTTGCACTTAATTGTAAAACTCGTTTATCCAAAGGTGATACCATGCAAAAAAAAATTCACTAAATATTTATTACTTTGTACTGTCTTATTAAATAATAGTCGAAAAAATTTGAATTGAAAGGTATACATTTTTTACAGCATTTTAAAAAATACAATTTTAAATGGCAAAATACAAATATGAGCGAAATCGGTCGAATAGTTCCTGAGAAACTGATTTTTAAAAATACGATTTTTTGTGTCTGATTTCGTTGCTTAAGTAATCACCTACACTAATTAGTATACTTGAGGTCATCCCTCAGAACTTTTAAGATTGAGTCCTAGAACGTGAAGATCCAATTATTAAATTGAAAGTTATTTAGATTGTTCTTTTTTTTATTTCTCTTATTTTGAGCTCAGTACTTAGCACAATATAGTATATTTCTAAGTATCATTGAAAACTTAGAATCAAATCAGAGCTAATCCAGAGTTCTAAACTACGCAGGTGAGCGAAATTACTATTTTTTCCTGTTGCATCAACGAAGAGTAGTTTTTATTTATTTTATTTTAAATATTGAACTGTTTTGACTATATTTAAAGAGTAACGTAGAACAAAATAAAAGAGGGTATATTGAATTGATTAAAAAAATCTGAATTTTTTTAATTACATATGAAATGAATAAGCTTGATGTTATTCTAATACTAACAAAAATAAAATAGTTTCAAGTTTTCATCATGCTATATAACAACATCTAACTTTCTTGAAGATTGCATAAAATGTATAACAATTTCGCTTACAACATTAATATTAAAAGTAAACAAAAATGAGACTTTCTTACAACCCCATTCTAAAGAATGACAAGAAAAAAAAGCTTATTTTTTTTCCTCTTAATAATATTCAGTTTTTAACAAAACTTCATTCAGGTCGTGTGTATAGTTGAAACTTCAATATAACGTGCGTACATATTTATTTAAGAAGTTATCATTTAAATATTGATTCAACTAATTGAAGTCTGCAAAAATTTCCTCTCTGTAAATATTCCCCATGAAGTCTCGCAGTTTAATTTGTTAAGCTAAAGGATTTTTCCCCTTTTTTTTTCAAAAAAAAAAAAATGCGCTTTACAAAATATTAATCAAAAGTAGTTATTTTTCCCTTCAAATCTGAAGCGAAGAAGTTGCTGTTTTTGTTTAAGTAACTATTGATCACAATTTTGGTTAAGATTTAAGATTGTAATTAGCACTATTCTGCTTGTTTAAATCATTAATGATATTTCATCATGCAATCCTGTTTATTTAAGCAGATTGATGTAGTAAAATGCTTCATTTTTATTCAATGATATCACGTGGATTGTCACATTTTCTACTAATTTTTAATGCATATCTATTTTGGCGAATATTAAAAGAAAAAGTTTTTTAATATTTACGAGAGGGGTCGTTTTCGATGCGAAATACAGGTTGCCCAATAAGTCAGGTAAGAAATAATTTTGTTAAAAAACAAAATTTTAATTAAAAATTTTACTGACTCATTAAGTATGCAATATAGTTATGCAATAAATAAGCGCGTTGGGTAAATGACCAAAATATTACGGGTTAATCCGCACACATTTTTACAAATTTCAAAACTATTACGTTTTAATATGACTTATTTTAGATTATACAGCACTCAATTTCCTTCACTGTGTGGGTAATTTTGAGCTTGTTACCATTAACTTTTAAGTTTTTAAAAACACCAGAAAAAAGTTCTTGACGCTAAGTTCCATGATCTGGGAAGACAATTTGGATCACCAATACAAGAAATTACACGATCAGAGAATGACTCAATATGTTTAATCTTTAAGTACATGTAAAAAAAAATTACGAATGGAAACTTATTTAAAGATTGTAACCGTTTGTACTCAGGCTTGCTCATTACCTACATTTAAACTGACTGAACACCTGAATTAAATGTGTTTTAAGTTGTGAAATAGTTCAGGTGCCCCCGAACCTCAAAACCTTTTTTTCAGTAAACGAACCCGCGATTGGCCCGGGCTCAGGATTTTGCCCTGCAACTGAGCCCCTCTAATCTCTAATGTAAAGAGCACTATATTGAACTATACATTGCTGAACTATATACGACCAAACAACGCCTTGTATATATTGAATTACAGTTTTAATATTCAATTATTAATTAATTTTTATTTTTAATTTTAATAATTTGAAATGCTCAATTTACTGTAAAATATTTTGATTTCAAATATTTCTAACAGTGCTATGAAAACTGAAGGTTTATATTAAAATTATTCCTATGATTGCAATTTTGTTTTTAAGTTAGCATATCAGAAGTAAATTGACTTGTAAATTATTTTTATTCTCAAACCCATTCTTAAAATTTCTTTACTTTTTACCGTTTTTAGCACATATTTTAATGTGAAAGCATACAATACCTTTAACGGTGCATTTTGCTTGATGTTGTAGTATAAATTATTCGCAAAGCTTATTTTGCCACAAAGTGACTTTATGCACATTCTCATAAAGTAGTACTTTTTAAGAGCAATGAAGTTGGGAAAAATTAAACAGCTGGTTAAATTCACACAGAATTTAAGTAAAGTCACCTAAGCATAATTAAACATGTTTATAGTGGAAAATGGCAGTATTTTGCAATAATGGGTTTGAAATAAAAAATGAACCTGCGAATTAATGTACAAATGGAAGTAGTAAATTAAATGAAAGGTTTAAAAACTACGTTTATCAAGGTTAGTGAGCTAAAAAGTAGTAGTAAAAAGTAGTTTAGAGAGCTTTAGAGAACTTTTTAAACTAGAAAATAATTCCATATTTGCTACACATAAAATGAAAAACGTAGGGCGAATCAATTTTCGGTTATGATAGGATTTAATGAGAAGGTGATGATGCCCTCTGCGTTTTAGGCAGGGGCGGATTAAGCGTAAGCGGGGCCCTAGGCCATTCAAATTTTTGGGGCCCTTCGATTAATTTTTTTTCTCGTATATTTCTTATTTATTAAAATATAAAAGTATTAATATATCTTTTCATGTAAGAAAGCAAATTTAAAATAAAAATAAATAATAATAAATTAAATGTTACATTATTTTGTTAAATTAGAACAAAAAAAATATATCGTATTTTATTAATATATATTTGAAATTGATTTTTTTTAAGAAAATCATTGTTTTTCTTAATTTTTTTAAATTTATTTTCGAAAATTTTTTTTTAAGGGGACCCTTATCATTGGGGGCCCCAGGCCATGGCCTAGTCTGGCCTAATGGGTAATCCGCCCTTGGTTTTAGAAGAGGTAAAAATTTGATTTTTCTCCTTTTCAGTTCATTTGAAAGAAATAGATTTTAAATTTTCATCTTATTTTACTATTTTCTTTTTAATTTTGAGTACGTTAGCTAAATTGCGTCTGAAATTGGTCGTAAGTTCCATTGGATTTTCGTCCAGCACAAAGTCCAATCGAAATTAGAATACTCGAACTATTCGGAAATTGATCGGGATTTAGATTGACGATATATCTATTTAGTGATAATATCGTGATAAACTGTATTGACTGAAAGCTGGAAATAATTGGGATTTGCGTTATACTCTGGTACTGGGTTCTTAAAGAGATTTGCATGCTCTATCTAGTAGGAAAGTGGACACAATATCAAATTCAGTGGGAAAAAAAACTTTATAAACTTTAAAACTTCATATTCTACGTTGTAAAATATAAAATATTTAGTACAGAACTTCCATAATCTACAGTTTTTACCTTGAAAAAAAGTTTCGAAATGGAGGAAAACAAAGTATAAGAACTGAAAAAGGATCGATTTTAAAATAAAATATTTATTATATAAATAAATGTGCGCGGATATTGTTTTTTTTAGGAATCACTTCCTATAGGTCCATTCAATTTTAAACCATAGGATCGTGAAATTTAAAAAATAGAGTTTAACTTGCTTGGCAATCTAATATGGCACGTTCAACTTAGTTGTATATTATTCTTGTTGCAAGTTTTCTCGATGCCATGGTTTAAATGAGCTCTAAAATTATTTTCAATGTATGCGCTTACTTTAGTGGTCAAATATGCAAAAATATGCTTTTATAAAAAAATATTTAGGTCATTTACAGCACTCTTTCACCAAAGGAAGGTTAAAATAATCAAAACTAATATGAGTTGTGTTACATAAGAGGTATTTAAAATGATAAGCTTCATTACTTCGTTTAAAAATTCTCATTCTACATTTATTTTGAACTGATGTCATGACTTTTCTAGAAATAACCTGAAAAATATATTTTTTATTAAAAGTATTTTTTATTCCTTTTAAATCGAAACATTTTGCATTTTTAAAACTAAAAAGATAGCTTAATACTATTTAGAAGACATAAATAACATGACAATAACAGAAATTTTGAAAGAATTAAACCTAATCTTCTTTCGCCTAATTTGAGAAGAGGATTATGCTGTCAGTTGGATTAATAAATTTAAAAATGATTGATATAATCTGTAATTAAGTATCTTTGTAAGAAATAAACGCATGAAATAATAAGTTTATAAAAATATCTTAACGTGAATTTCATTTTACCCGATTTGGAAGAAAAAAAACTTGTTTGGTACTTGTAATGTTAAAAACTAGTACTTCAAAGGCAATTAAAAATTAATTCGCTGTACAATGATACACTTGAATAAAATTTGACGACTTATACAAAAAGTATGAAATATAAATGAGTAAAGTCATTGCAATTTAAGAATGAAATATTATTTTACCAATGCTCCTTTTTTCTGTTTCTTTTTTAAAAAAAACAATATTCTTTGTAAATATTTATTTATTAAAATGATTTTACGCCATTTTATAAAAAGTGGTTTTGATTCGCAGAAAAAGTTGTAGGGTTCTTTTTTAAAGATAAACAGCGTTGTGATAGATTCTAAAAACTACGTTTACATATTTTAAAAGTATGTAGCTCTGAAATTTATTTCTTGAGAAAATATATTGAAATTCATATGCTAAAAAAGTGAAGAGGATCCAAACGAAATGGAATATATTCCATTTGATAAACTTGAATTTATCAAACTTTTTTCATTAATAAGTTTTTTTTTAATGTTAAAGGTAGTTTTTATTCTATTTGATTTATTGATATTTTTTAAGCGCATACTTCAAACGTAAAATATATTTCATCAGAAAATGAGAGCTAGTATTTGTTTCAATGAAACATTTCATATTAACAACTCCTTTTTTTTCTGGTGACAACGACAAACCAAAAATTTATGGTATGGGCTACCATATTCTAGAGTCCCGCAGTGGACTGATCGTTAAGACACGGTTCCCAGCAGATCACCGAAGTCAAGCATCACTGGCTACGGTCAGTGTGCGGGTGGGTGACCACTTGGATCAGTCTGCGTAGGGACCGAGGGTGTGCGGTATTGGTCCTCGTTAAACTGTGCTACCGTAAAGTGCTCGACTTCACGTGCAGATCGTAGGGCTAAAGAAGCGGGGGTGCCATCCCCTCTGCAGAGGATCAAAATTGTGATGGCATGTCTTCGGATCATCCCCAGGGATGTTTCCCACACCGTCGCCAATAGCCCATTGTGCAGCTCTAGTGCGACGTAAATTAACAACAACAACAACAACCATATTCTAGAATGTAATATTTTAAATTTTTAAAAATCCAGCTACTGGCAAAAGGTTTTAAGATAAAAATGCTTTTAGTTTCTCTTAGGTTTGTTTCTGATTTAAATATATTTAGCTTTCATAATAAGTACAATTTAATTTCGTTACAAAAAGTTTCTTGAACTTATATCACTCACTGCATTTCCTACAATTTTTATAGAAAAAAATATCCAAATGTTTTTATTATAATTCCTTTTAAAAAATAAATATTTTTCTGAATGAAATATAGGTGCTGATTTTGACACATTTAACCCAGTCAATTTTACACACACACACACATATAT
>NC_092209.1:63548716-63583383 GCF_043381705.1 Parasteatoda tepidariorum
ATCTGGTGTGTAAAATGAGAAATAAAATGTTTTCCGGGCAAAAGAAATGAATTAGTTTTATTCTTTTTGGCTCGTTACTACTGAACACTCCAGCCCGGGAATATCACGGGAGCGAGAAATAGAGGGCGAAACCTCACCCCGTCATTTTCACGGGAGAGAGAGGGAAGGGCTAGTTTGATCATTACTTCCTAGAAGAGAGAAGTCTTCCACGAATAGATTTAGTAGTCCAATCTAACGAACATAAACTGTGCATTGAAGTAAAGCAAGAAAGATCACAACTTTCGGGTTACTAAATTGCGCAGTTGGGAAGGAAATACGAAAGATGTAACAATGCTCGGACGACTAAAGAATTTGATTTCATGTTTATGGTAACCCATGCTGAGGCCTTCTGTCTACTAGGTGGCGTTGGTTTGGTTCAGTATTTTTCTAGTTATAGGGCTTTAAACACATCTGTTTAAACTTTAGACATCTTTCATGTATCCTAATGTTAAAAAAACTGGTTATAGTCGTTTTTGCAGCTAAAAAAATATTATTACGGAACAAAGTTTGAGGCAATAACCAAGCTTATCTAAATCCTTAACTGCTTAAGATATAAAATCTTTTATTTAAAATGTAAACTGGCTCTTAACTCTTCATTCAGTTTTTCCAATTTAAAAAGTAAAACATTTTATCTTTTCAAATAACTCATAATAACTAAAAGAATTAAAATTTGAAAAATAAACATTTGAAAATAAATGTTTATAGATCTCAAATACGAACCTTCAAACATCCAGGTGAAATTTTCAATAAGTTCATTCAAACACATCAGACTGCCAATCTCCTTAACTTTATAAAAAGAGTTAAAAGAAAAAGAACTTCAACTTCGAATTAATTAGGAAAGAGTGAATTCTGCCGTCTCATCTTTTTGCCGGGGGAGCTGCGAAAAGGAGGGAAAAAAAGGATTCGAAGTTAATCCTTTCGAAGGCGAATGCCTTTTTTTTTATTCTAACATTCATTCTAGTAGAACAGAAACGTTGAATTTAATCAGATTTGTATGATAAAAGATGTGTCAGCAAAAATCTTATTCTGCTGCCACGGGGATTAATAATATTTAAATGAATCTTTAAAGCAAAATCTAAAAAAATATTGAATTTTGCTTTTCAACTTTGTATAATTTTTTTCTTTTCTGAATTTATCATTCCTACAGGCTCTGTTACATTGATTATGCTGCATAATGTACTTTAAGACTAATTTGAATTATTTCTAGTTTTGAATTTTAACTATTTTTTTCTGTCGTTCAAAATTATTTAAAATCCAGTAATTTTAATATATTGAGAGTAACAGTGTGTAAACAAGGAGGTTCAGTACAGATGTAGGGCAGGGTTTACAGATACAGGATATACAGATGTAAAGATGTAGCTGTAAAGATGTAGGATGTACAGATGTTGGCTTACAGGGGAAGTAGGGTACATCGTCGAGTTTTAGAACCGCATACTAACCAACAATCCATATTCGGAAAAGTCCTCGTAATCTGCTACGGGTGCACTATTACTCTAATATGTTGAGAGTAACAGTGCATAAACAAGGCTGTTCAGTACAGATGTAGGACAGGGCTTACAGAACGTAGGCTTTTACAGATACAGGATATGCAGATGTAGCTGTACAGGTGTTGGCTTACAGGGAACGTAGGGTACATCGTCGAGGTTTAGAACTGCATACTACCCAACAATCCATATTCGGAAAAGTCATCGTATTCCGCTACAGGTGCTTCCCCGTTTGGATCTAGTTGTGCTCCTACATTTGAAATCAAAATCAATATTTATCTAAATTACCTTCATTTTATGTTAATATTTCGTCGTATAGTGCCTATTGTTAAAGGAATTGCTTTAAATATTCTCAGAAATAATTGTTTTGTCGTAAATTAAGGATTTAGTCCAGTTTTACATGTAAGTCACGAAATCATTATGTTACGTAAAATAATTATTTAGGAACATATTTGAATAAAGTTTTTGACGATAACTGCTAGAAATGTAAAATTTACAATAAAATAAAAATAACTGAGTACAACTCTAAATGCACACTACCAGCCTGCTCATAACTTTCACTTGAGCAGATGCCGACGCTCTACATATGCTCAAGATCATTCGTATTTTAATTATTGTTACGTTAAAACAAAAATGAAATTAGGGGAGAGTGGATAATAGGATGAAATCGAGCACCTCGATTTTGGTGAAATTAATTCTGTTTTCTAGGGGATAGACTCTGAATTACATTTAATTATGTAAGAAGGAGCAGAATGCTGTTGTTAAATTCATGATGTCTGTGTAGATAAGATTCTTATACTGCGCCAACTTTTTAAAATTCTTTTTTTCAAAAAAATTCTTATCCATGGGTCATTACAGTAAAAAAAAACCTTTTCAGCCTTTTTTTTAATTAAACGTTTAATAATTAATAAGAGCCACAGTGGCTCAGGGGATAGAGCGTTCGCCTTCCAATGAGGCGAACCGGGTTCGAATCCCAGTCGATACGAATCCGCACCCGGCTTGCACCGAACACAGTGCTGACGTGAAATATCCTCAGTGGTTGACGGATCATGGGTTAGAGTCTCCTTACCGTCAGGTTAACCGTGGGAGGTTCTCGTGGTCTTCCTCTCCAAGTAACGCAAATGCGGGTTAGCTCCATCAGAAAGTCCTCCACGAAGTCAAATTTCTCCCAATACTCGATCCAGAAGTTCCCTTGTCTTCTGGATTGGGTTCAAAATCACAAGGCTACGGAGTTGAACATTAGTAGTCGTAAACTTATAAAATTGGGTTGACTGTTCAATGACGGTTCTAAAATATAAAATATAAAATAAAACGTTTAATAAGGATTCATATCCGAGCAACTAATAAGGATTTAATACAATAGTAGCATGGTTATGTTTCATTTCTATAATATCTGCTCTCGTTGTAAGACTGGGCACAGCAAGTTAGAGCATGACCTGGTGCTGCTACCCTCACCACGCAACAACGATTAAGAATACCAGGGGAAAGTGAAAGTAAAGAAAGTAACATGAGTTAAATATCAAGGAAGAGAAAGTTGTTTTGCAGTGACTCTCAAAGCAAAAAAGAAAAGCCTCAAAACGAAATGACCAAAAATAGAAACTTAAAAAAGAACCAATGTAGCAAAACAGTTTAATAAAAAAAAAACTAAAATCTCTGATTGATAATTTTTCAGAGGAAGACGATAATACAGATCAGATGTTGATTGCTTATATTCCGATGGTGTATTCCTCACTCAAAAAGCAGAAACAGGGATCCTGTACATGGAAAGTGTTAAGTTTTAGTCCACGTTAGCTACAGTTTAGGGGAAAAAATGATTACTATGATTTCACATGCGAGTTTTGTGAATAATATTATTAAATTGTCCTAGAAAATAAATGTCTGCTCCTTTTTACTGAAATTCTAGTATTTCTAAATGTTCACTAGAGTTTATATATACAATCAGTAGTGGGGTAAAATGTCTGGATTTGTCTTTTTCTAGAAAGAAAATTATTTGTAAAAAAGTATTGCATCGAATAATTTACAGGAAGGATATGTTGTGCACACTTTAAACAATGAATACCTTAATTAAATCTAAAAGTTTCTGGGTGAAACAGTTTAGCTCAAAGAATTCGTTGAATCTTAGCTACCTGGTTTCACCCTACTTTCCCCTTTCTGTTTTCTCACTTAGATTGTCAAGTTTTATTATTTAACAGTGACTGATATTAAAACATAACGGATGTTTCAAAAATGGTTTCACCCTACTTTCCCCTTTCTGTTTTCTCACTTACATTGGCAAGTTTTGTTATTTATCCGTGACTGATATTGAAACATAACGGGTGTTACAAAAAATGGTTTCACCCTACTTTCCCCTTTCTATTTTCTCACTTACATTGGCAAGTTTTGTTATTTAACAGTGACTGATATTGAAACATAACGGGTGTTACAAAAATTACCCATGAAGCTTTGAATTAGCAAAGTGGATATTTTAATTATCTAGTATTTCTATTTTACCCTGCTTTCAAATAATCATCATAGCTGTAATGTTTTGCAATTGGAAGAAAAACTTAACGGATGCCTAAGCAAATTTCTTTTTAATGAAGTCTGATATGAAGCAGAAATCGTAGCTTTAACATTTGGTGTCGCCAGCTATTGTAGAACTAGTTTTAGAATATTGTGAGAAAAGAATATCTTAATCAACTGTACAACTACAAGAAACTGTATATTTCTATTTCTATTTTCCTGTTTTTTTCGATCCGTTAATCACTTTTGAAAAACCCGGCGTTTTTATTCTTATAAAAAATGCAAATTAAATGATAGACAAAAATGCCAATTAAATAATGCACTTTAATGAAGAACATGTGTAAATAATTTGTTATACTTAAAGCAAAGAAAGTCAGTTGAACGTCAATTATGAAAATCATTCGCAATAAATTGTAATTGATTACGAATGATTACATTGTAATTGGTTACTCACAGGTATACATATTTTGCTATTACTGGATATATGTTTTCATAAAGAATCACAAACAATCATAAATATAAGTAATGCCTGTAGTTATAATCAGTTCTTACTCTGTGCTTAATTCTACCTTGGAGTTATTAAGTAAAGCTATATCTCTAAAGTTATATCCCTAATTTTATCTTATTTATCAAGCAACAGATTGAAACTACTAATACAAAATCTTATTTTTATTAATTACTTCATTATTAATTCCGTAATTAAAATGTAATAAATCGTTATTTTCACACTGTTCTTAATTCTATCTGAGAGATATGAAGCAAAGCTTTATATCCTTAATTTTACCTTATTTACGAAGAAACGAATTGAAACTTTTATTACAAAATCTTATATTTATTAAATGCTTTGAATTCCGTAATGAAATTGTAATAAATAATTCTTATTCTTGAACTGTTCTCAATTCTACCTAAGAGATATAAAATAAAGCTTTATATCCCTAATTTTACCTTATGTATGGAGAAACAGATTGAAACTACAAATACGAAATCTTAATTTTATTAATTGTCTCATTATTATTTTCGTAATTACAATGAACTAAATCGTTCTAATTATTTCTGTTTTTAGTCCTATTTTAGGGATATAACGTAAGGCATTAAGAAAATTAATCTTAATAATCTTTGAACAAATTCATAAAGTCTCGAAATAAAACTTTAGCTTTCGAAAACTTCAAAGTCAATAACTATTTCTCCAAAAAGCATGCTTTTTCTTTTCCAATTAACTTCCGTTTTCAACTTTTAGCGCAGTCGATGACTGACGATATATATCATTTTATTTTTCGTTTAGAGGTTAAAATAAATCTTCAACTTCATATGAAATTTCCGAAGATATTAAACCTTCTACTTGACCAAGAAATAAAGGATGCTAAAGAAAATTGATCACTTTTAAAATTGTTTTTCCAGTAACTTGGTGTTTAGGGAGTTAAAAGATTTTAAACATTTACTTTTTTTTATTTACTTGAGATAGTAAAATGTTTTTTTTTTTCACTTTCATTCTTACGTGCTTTCAAATTCAATCACGGAAAGAAATTCGATATAGTTTGAAACTTTTAAATTGATACAATTTTGAGGTCTTAATTTCTTCTTCAATAATTATTTCTTTTTATTAATAATTTATGCATATTACTGGACCTATGTATTAGTTACCAATAAAAAAAAATTTATTTGTTAAGTGGTTGATAAATTAGGGGGAGATAAAAATTTATTACAATTTGTTAAGCAACTTTTATTAATTACTAGCCGAATACCCGTTCTTCGCATGGTGAGAGTAAAAAAATAAATAAAAATAAATAAATCAGTATTGAGAAACACTACGAAATCAAGCTCAAAACTGAAAATAATATACCGATCCAATTAAAGAACTTGGTGGAAGAACCAGGTAAGTGAAATTTTTAGGAGAATTAATGAATCAGAGAAAATGAAACTGGTTGTATCAATACGGATAAGTTTAATTTACAGAACTGTTTTTGCCTTCACTGAAATCTCAACATAATTTATTACATCAGTTTTCAGCATGCTTATGTGATTTTTATTTCAAATTAGGCAGGGGTAAATAAATAAAAACAAAGAAATATTTGTCCCTCCTTCTAATAAATTTTCATTACCGTAATTTGAGGAAATCTTTTCTCTATTGTTTGTTCTTATTGTCGAGATGCCAAAAGTTATGTATTGAAAATCCAATAAAACCTTCGTAAGTAACAAAATTCCTCTAAAAAAAAAAAAACTCTTTGTAGCCCTTTTATTATTCTACGGAAGAAAATTTGATTTTTTTATAATTTGATTTTTTTCGCATAATTTGATTTTAATTTTTGATTGTATTTGATAATTTGATTTCAATTAAATTTTTTGTTGTATTTGATAATTCGATTTTAATTTAATTTTTGATTTTAGCGGAATTTGATTTTTTTTCCTTCGGGTGGATTATTTTTATACTTCTTAAGAATAAAGGCACGATGAAAAAAAAAAAAAACCTTAGAATACAGCTACAAAATAATCATATCAAGTCTCGAATTTCGAAAATAAAATAAAAATAATGTTTTAATGTTTTGTTTCATTCATCATTAAAACAGCAACGTTAAGACACCTTACATTCCGACCTTAAACTAATAAATAATAACCTTACACAAAACGCTCATAATTTTTGTAATATAACCAATAGCCGTCATAAAATTTCACCCTTTGAGAAATTTATTCTTTTACATTGTAAAGAATACAACAGTTCGAAAGAATTTTACTACCCATCCCGTGCATACAAATCTCAAAAAGTCTAGGAGGAAAAAATAGTAAAGCCTGCATTTTCATTCCTTTCTGTAGAAGTCCCCAGAAACTCTTTTATTTTCGCACGTGGCCTAGAAATAAAAATTTCTCCCATTTTCCCAAATAAAACTTTCTGCTTTAGAGAGTCTTTGGCGCATTTGCTTGAAGAAATTTTCTCGATTTCGATACATATTTTCCTTTTTAAATCTTACTACAATGAATTGTCGCATTCTTTGGGCAGATGAGAAGAAATATCGTAAAGTGCTGCGCTTTTGAACTTTACTATACATGACAAGAAGCAGGAGAGCAACTCAACTCTCTTCGTTTCCATTGGACTGCTTCGGAATACGATTCTATTTTTCGAACGCGATATTTCGCATGTATGGCGCCAGAGAATTTCAATATTTTTTTTTGTTGCAGAAATTTGTATTTTCTTTTAGATATTTTTTATCGCTGACTGAAACAAAGAAAAACTGCACAACCGAAACAAAAAATTCTACTTTTTGAATGAAAATGGAGAAAAGACAAGCGGAATAACCACTATATGGTATTGTGAAATTTTGAGATACCAGAGGTGTAAAAATTAAGAAAATAGAGTTACTGGTTCAAAGAACCGTAGCTAAAAGAATTCCCTATTCTGTACTCATTTGAATTAATCCGTTTCTTCGAACTAGTCCACTATTAGATAAAAAAATTCTTAAATTTTTTAAATTAAATTTAACCAATAGAATTTCTAAAATTTTGTAAAAAATTCAGATAAAGTTACTTATAAATCGAAATTTTATGATTATGTTTTGACATGCGTGTGTGTTCTATATTACAGATTGAATAAAACGTTGTTCAAAATTAAAATAATAAGATGTGGATAAGTATTTAAAAATATTTTTTAATTAAAATTTCAAGTGTCTTTTGAGATTGCTTGATGGTAATAGTGCTGAAAAAATAACATTTAACCCTATGACGCAGAATTTGTTTTAAACACATTTTTTACGCTTTTTCAGCATTTTGAAATAATCTAGGCCAAAATAAGTGAAAAAAATATTAAGTATTTTAATAATTTACGGTTATGAATTACAGCATGGAAAACAGATGTATTTTTTTGTATTAAAGATGAAATATTCTTATTACGGCTCAATTCCAAAAAATGCTTTTTTTTATTTTTGAATTGCACTTATCTGCTTAAATTAACACAAATTTAAATCGTAGAATTATTCATCTCTGAAATTTCTTTAATTAACAAAATCAATTATTTTTGAATATAAGTGAAAAAAATTTCTATTTTTTATTTTTATTTTAATGCAAATATAATTCCGATAATCTAAAATATTTTTTAATAACTATTAAACAACTTTTTATAATTAAAAAAATACCATTTTTTAAAAAAATAGAGTATCGAAAAATATTAATAAATATCCTTTCGAGCCTTGCAAAGTGGTATGGAGAATGAGTTTCAGTTAAGTCCATGACTCTGTATTTTATGTGGCTGATAATAGCAACCGAATAACTTTAAATTTGATTGGCGAAGGTTTTTTCACTAAATTTCAAATCAATAATTAATTTCGTATACTTAAAAATAAATTTTTAAATTGGATACAAAATTTTAGCATTCTTTTTCGAATATATTACAATATTCCCTAGATTAAATTACTGCTCATGTGGTAGTTTTTAAAAATAGTTTCGCTTCAAGATATATAAGAGAGCTTTTTATCAAGCACAAGATGCCTACAGATATACACTCAAACAATATATGCCTACCTATATGCACAATATCAATATACTCTATTAAAACGAAAATATTCCCGTGAACTTAAGGGGTGTTGTTCACCTCATTTTTCACAGGAAACCACAAACATGAAAAGTCCTTTACATCAGACAGCATGACTGCCTTTTATTACTGAAAGAATCTATCAATAATTAAATTACTAATTTATTTTAATGATTAGGATTTTAACTACAGCGTTTTTTTATTGCCCAGATAAATTTTGCTTACAAGTAAACAACACATTTTTATGATATCAAGGATTTTAATCTCAAATTAATGAACATGAATAGGAAGGTCTTGGAACAAAAATTAGCAAAGTTTTCTAACCGTTAAGAAAAGCATTTAGTAAAAGCGTTTTGGGAGAAAAACTATGTAACCAGTAAAATGTTTTCGTGTGCAAGATAGTTTATTCAGCAGAAAGCTCTGAAACTTATATTTACCAAGTCGCGGTGCATTAGAGGATAGAGCGCCACTAGACTTAAGTTCGAACCCCCAACGATGGCTGGTCGATGCGAATTCTGCCCCTACTTCACACTGATCGAAGTGCTGATGTAAAATATCTTCAGTCACAAACGAATCATGTGTAAAAAATCCTTTTGCTGTCTGGCTAACCATGAGAAGATTTGCGGGTTTGCTCCCCATTAAAATCAAACGCGTACAAGCTCCATCAAAAAATCACCTTCACGAAGGTTAGCTTGTCCAAATACTTGATCCAGAAGTTCCCATGTCTTCTGGGTTGGGTTAAGACTTAAGTCTGCGGAGTTGAACATTGATAGTCGTAAACTTGCTATTGGGTTGGCTGTTCATCTCGGGTTATAAAGCAAAATAAAAAAATAAACCTAAGCTGTAGTAGCCTGGGATATAGAGCACTTACCTAATATTGAGGTGGCCCTGGTTTGGATTAAAGTGCTGGCTTGTTTTTTGTTCCCAGTTCACATTGATTATAGAACTGATGTGACATATCCTCAGTGGTAGGTGAATCATGGGTTAGAATCCCAATGCTGCTGCGATAACTGTGAGAGGTTTTCGTCCTTATATAACGTAATTGCGCATCAGTTCTATCAGAAAATCTCCTTTACGCAGTTCAATGCTTGGTCCAGAAGTTTTCTTGTCTGCAGGGTTTGGTTCAAAGTTAGAAGGCTACAGGATTGGACATTGAAGATGTAAACTCAACAATGGGTCGTTTTAACCAAATATAAAATAATTTAAAAAAATTCTATCTGAAAACAATATTTAGAAACAGATGATGTAAAAATGTTCATTTTGGAAAATATGTGCCTTATGAATTAATTATCCTAAAACTTTCATACTATAGCTTTAATTAAATAATATTAGTTTATTTTATATAATGTAACCAAGTATTTCATTTATACGATCTTACCTTATATTACTTGAGTTTTTTTTTCTGNCAAGTGTCTTTTTGGATTGCTTGATGGGAAATTGTGTAGAAAAATCAACATTTAAACCTATGCAGCAGAATTTTTTTGAACACATTTCTTATGCTTTTTCAGTGTTTTGAATTAATCTATCTCAATATAAGTGAAAAAATATTATTATATTATTAAGTATTTTTATAATCTACGGTTATGAATTACAGCATGGAAAACAGCTGTATTTTTCTGTATTAAAGATGAAATATTCTAATTACGACTCAATTCCAAGAATTTTTTTTTTTTTTTTTTTTTTTTTTTTTTTTTTTTTTTTTTTTTTTTTNTTTTTTTTTTTTTTTTTTTTTTAAAGTTGCACTTATTTGCATCAATTAACGCCAATTTAAATCGTTGAATCATTCATCACTGAAATTTCTTTAATTAACAAAATCAATTATTGATATTTTTGAATATAAATGAAAGAAAATTCTATTTTTTATTTTTATTTTAAGGCGAATATAATTCCGATAATCTAAAATATTTTTTAATAACTATTAAACCTCTTTTTATAATTAAAAATACCATTTTTAAAAAATTTAGAGTATCGGAAAAGATTAATAAATATCCTTTCGAGCCTTGCGAAGCGGTATGGGAGAATGAGTTTCAGTTAAGGCCATGACTGGGTATTTTATGTGGCTGATAATAGTAACCGAATAACTTTAGTGAAAAAAACCTTCGCCAATCAAATTTAAGTTTCAAGTAAAGAATTAATTTCGTATACTTAAAAATCAATTTTTAAATTGGTTACAAAATTTTAGGATTCTCTTTCGATTACTGTATTACAATATTTCCCAGATTAAATTACTACTCATGGGGTAGTTTTTAAAAATAGTTTCGTTTCAAGATGTGTAAGAGAGATTTTTATCAAACACAAGATGCCTACTGATTTACACTCAAACAACATATGCTTACCTACATGCACAATATCAATATACACTATTAAAACAAAAATATTTTCGTGAACTTTAGGGATGTTGTTCACCTCGCTTTTCGCAGGAAACCACAAACATGAGAAGTCCTTTACATCAGACTGCATGACTGCATTTTATTGCTGAAAGAAACTATCAATAATTAAATTACGAATTTATTTTGATGATTTGGAGTTAAACTATAGTTTCTTTTATGATCTAAATAAATTTTGCTTACAAGTAAACTTTCAATCTCAAATTAATGAACATGAAGGTCTTGGTACAAAAATAAGCAAAGTTTTCTAACCATTAAGAAAAGCATTTAGTAAAAGCTCTTTGGAAAAAAAACTATGTAAGCAATAAAATGTTTTTGTGTGTAAGATAGTTAGTTATTCGGCAGAAAGCTCCGAAACTTATAATTTACCTAGCCGCTGTGGATCAGGGGATAGAGCTCCACTCGCTTTTGGTTCGAGCCCCAACGATGGCCGATTGATACGAATTCTGCCCCAGCTTCACACTGATCGAAGTGCTGATGTAAAATATGTTTAGTGATAAACGAATCATGTGTAAAAATCCATTTGTTTTGGGAGCCAACTGCGGTTTCGCTCCCTATTAAAATCAGACGCGTATAATATTCATCAAAAAATCGCCTTCACGGAGGTTAGCTTGTCCAAATACTTGATTCAGGAGTTCCCACGTCTTCTGGGTTGGGTTAAGACTTAAGTCTACGGAGTTGAACATTAATAGTCGTAAACTCGTAACTGGGTTGGCTGTTCAACTCAGTTTATAAAGTAAAATAAAAAATATATACCTAAGCTGTTGTAGTCTAGAATATAGAGCACTTACCTAATATTGAGGTGACCCTGGTTTGAATTAAAGTGCTGGCTTGTTTTTTATTCCCAGTTCACATTGATTATAGAACTGATGTGACATATCCTCAGTGGTAGGTGAATCATGGGTTAAAATCCCAATGCTGTTGCGCTAACTGTGAGAGGTTTTCGTTTTCATGAATCGTAAATGCGCATTAGTTCTATCAGAAAGTCTCCTTTACGCAGGCCAATGCTTGATCTAGAAGTTTTCTTATCTACTGGGTTTGGATCAAAATTAGAAGGCTACGGAATTGAACATTGAAAATGTAAACTCAATAATGGATCGTTTTAACCGAATATAAATAATTTAAAAAAATTCTATCTGTAAACAATATTTAGAAACAGATGATGTAAAAATGTTCATTTTGGAAAATATGTGCCTTATGAATTAATTATCCTAAAACTTTCATACTATAGCTTTAATTAAATAATATTAGTTTATTTTATATAATGTAACCAAGTATTTCATTTATACGATCTTACCTTATATTACTTGAGTTTTTTTTTCTGTTCTAAGCATTTTAATAGAAAAAGAGCATTGTTACTTTGTATCAAAAATAAAATAGATTTTTTATATTTTATACGAGGAAATAGACATTCACAGTTCAAAATTTACTTTGTCGTCGAACAAAACAGAATAAAAATATATAGCAAATATTTCAATGTACTGCATGTGTAAGTAACTTTAAAATACCCATCCAATTTTCTTTCGAATAGAAAGCTCGCTTCAATTTCACGCCGTTGGAGATTTTGATTTTTTTTTCTAGTCTCTGATTTAAACTTTCTTTTTATTCAAAAAGATGCCATTTTTGAATAATATATTGCTACTTATTTATTTTCTCAACTATTCAAAGTATGGGCCCGGTTAAATGTTAGCTGTGTTATTTTTTGACAGGTACAAATAATCTTAAAAAGGGACTGATATTGCTTTAAAAAAATATAATTAAATCGTGTCGTTAGTTTTGCAGAAATATTTCAATCGAAGTAACTTTGAATATTTCATTTGCTTTTATTGCTTTTCATTTATTTTAATTGTTTTTATTGCTTTATATTTGATAACTCCAGTTGAAATGTAATTTAAACTTTCAGGCTTTGCTCTAATTCAATTGATATCTCTATTTACTGCTCATTTTTCTGTCTCTGAGTGTTGAATATTGCGCTAAAAATTTTGCTCATTTTTTGGCTAGCTAGAGTACTGAAATATCTAGCAAATATCTAGCTAAGTTTCATAGATTGCGCAAGGAAGTCATTTTGACTGCTTTTCAATTTCAGTTAGAAAAACAATGATGCATATAATGACACAATTTTGTGACTTTTTGTACAACATGTAATTTTTTTATTGTTCATGTTTACTAATATAACTATAAATAACATAACTATATATAACTAGAAATAATATAAAAAGTATTAAAAAATAATTTTAAGCAAATTTCTTTACGCACTAGTTATTCTTTCACAATGCAGTCATTTTGACTGCTTTTGGGCGATATAGGTATATACTAAGTTTCAATCTTTCTTGTGTTAATAACAATGCAAGTTTAAAGGGTTTCATCTGTGCTATAACCAGGAAATATTGAAATTTAATTATCAAATAGAATGTATCGTAAATTAAATTTCCGACGCGTTTAATACTAATGTTTAATACTAATGAAGAGCACCAATGTTGTATGGAGTTTTTGCCCATTGGCATTACGAGTTCCAATCATTTCTTTACCACCAAGTATAATTTATCGGCATATTATCATTGCAGACAATTTAAGAATAAATCAAAATTTTGATAATTTTTCTACAATCTAGTCCGCTTTAAATTTTTGCTAAAATTTAATGATGGGCAACAATGGAAGTTTCATTTCCTGACCTTTTCAAGCAGAATTTATATCGCTATTTTATTGTCAATCAAAATTTAATCAACTTTCTAATATAAACTTGCACACACAAAGTTTAAGAATTAAAAAAAAAATATGAAGTAAACTTAAAATTTTATAAACTACGCTTTTAAAAGTAGGCTAAAATGGAGTTTTTATTTATTTATTTAATTATTTTATTTATTTTCTTTCTTTTTCCAATCAAAAAGCTATCGCTTTCTTAATGATCTCCTATCACCGTCAAAAATTCCCTCGATTTGTCTTGCGTTTTTCATTTTAGTCTATTCAAATATCTGTTCAGTGTCTTTATTTTGTTAAAAAACTTCGGGTATTAAAAATTTTAATTTTTAAGCCTTCAAAAACAGAATTTATCGCTATATTATCATCTCAGCAAATTTAATCATCATTAAAATTTGTAACCACTTTTCTATTAACTAGTGCGTTCCAAATTTTTACAGAAATTAAGTGAATTCAGTCGTTCCCCGACCACTGCAAACAGATTTCATATCGCCATTTTATTACCTATAGAAATTTTGTCCTCTTTCTAACTTTAACTAGCAGACACGAAGTTGTGGGGGAGGAGTTAATCGACAACAATGTAGGGGAGGAGTTAATCGACAATACCAACCGTCATCTATCAAAAGGTACCTCTTGATTGAATCAAGTTAGCATGTCTTATATACCAGTAAATTGATGTTTAATTTTCATAGTGGTAGTTACGCCGCAATATTCCCCCGCCCCAGAATTTTATCAGGGATAGCATTCGATGAACAGATCTCACTAGTTGCTGTACTTGTGAAAGACTGGGAGAGCTGCAATTAAGGTCACCGGGTTTTTGAGTGCTGAATGTGAGAGGTGTATTAACTTCACAGTCGTAGTCGCTCCTATGTTGCATTAGCAGTCGAGTGTATACAGGCAGCCGTTTAATCGAGACGTGACTGAGTAGCAACAGCGTGAGGAGGATTGGATTATGTCGCTGTCACAAGTAGCAAGTCAAATGTTCAATGTGGACTATCCATCGAAGTAGGCGTTGCCAGATCGAAGTGGGCGTTACTGCGTGTACAAATCACGTCCGGAGGTCATCAATGTGGGGGGTGGAGTTAATCGACAATACCAACCGTCATCTATCAAAAGGTACCTCTTGATTGAATCAAGTTATCATGTCTTATATACCAGTGAATTGATGTTTAANCAAAATTTTTGAAAATTGTAATCATAATTGCAAGTAATTAATTACTGTAATCAAAAAATGTAATCGATTACATTTTTGGCCAACTCTGGTATATACTAAGTTTCAGTCTTTATTGTGTTAAAAACAATGCAAGTTTTAAGGGTTTCATCTGTGCTATAACCAGGAAATGTTGAAATTTAATTATCAAATAAAATGTATCGTAAATTAAATTCCCGACGTGTTTAATACTAATGTTTAATACTAATGAAGAGCACCAACGTTGTATGGAGTTTTTGCCCATTGGCATTACGAGCTCCAATCATTTCTTTACCACCAAGTATAATTTATCGGCATATTATCATTGCAGATAATTTAAGAATAAATCAAAATTTTGATAATTTTTCTACAATCTAGTCCGCTTTAAATTTTTGCTAAAATTTAATGATGGGCAACAATGGAAGTTTCAATCATTTCCTGAGCTTTTCAAGCAGAATTTATATCACTATTTTATTGTCAGTCAAAATTTAATACTTTCTACTATAAACTTGCACACACGAAGCTTAAGAATTAAAAAAAATATGAAGTAAGCTTAAAATTTCATAAACTAAGCTTTTAAAAGTAGGCTAAAATGGAGTTTTTATTTATTTATTTGATTAATTTATTTATTTTCTTTCTTTTACCCATCAAAAACAGTAAGCACAGGATTGAGCTATCGCTTTCTTAATGATCTCCTATCACCGTCAAAAATTCCCTCGATTTGTTTTGCGTTTTTCATTTTAGTCTATTCAAATATCTCTTCAGTCTCTTTATTTTGTTAAAAAACTTCGGGTATTAAAAATTTTAATTTTTAAACCTTCAAAAACAGAATTTATCGCTATATTATCGTTTCAGCAAATTTAATTATCAATAAAATTTTTTAACCACTTTTCTATTAACTAGTGCGCTCCAAATTTTTACAGAAATTAAGTGAAGGGAAGCAATATAAGTTTCAGTCGTTCCCCGACCACTGCAAACAGATTTCATATCGCCATTTTATTACCTATCGAAATTTTGTCCACTTTCTAACATAAACTAGCAGACACGAAGTTGTGGGAGAGGAGTTAATCGACAATACCAACCGTCAACTATTAAAAGGTACCTCTTGATTGTATCAAGTTAGCATGTCTTATATACTAGTGAATTGATGTTTTATTTTCATACTGGTAGTTACGCCACAATACTCCCCCACCAGAATTTTATCAGGGATAGCATTCGATGAACGGATCTCACTAGTTGCTGTACTTGTGAAAGACCGGGAGAGCAGCATTTAAGTCCACCGGGTTTTTGAGTGCTGAATGTGAGAAGTGTATTAACTTCACAGTCGTACTCGCTCCTGTGTTGCCATTAGCGGTCGAGTGTATACAGGCAGCCGTTTAATCGAGACGTGACTGAGTAGCAACAGCGTGAGGAGGATTGGATTATGTCGCTGTCACAAGTAGCAAGTGAACTGTTCAATGTGGCAAAGCCATCGAAGTAGGAGTTACCAGATCGAAGTGGGCGTTACTGCGAGTACAAATCATGTCGGAGGTCACCAATGTGGGGGAGGAGTTAATCGACAATACCAACCTTCATCTATCAAAAGGTACCTCTTGATTGAATCAAGTTAGCATGTCTTATATACCAGTGAATTGATGTTTAATTTTCATAGTGTTAGTTACGCCATAAAGTTAAAAAATGAAAATAATGAAACAAAATTTAAATTTTATAATCTACGTTTTCAAAAGTAGATTTAAAATTGATTTTTTTTGTCCGACCAAAAGTGAAATACACAGGGTTGGTTTTAGATCGTAATTTTATAACTATTTATTTTTATTGGCTTGTTTCTTTTTAAATGAAACTTAGACGATGCGTTTTGTATTACGTTTGCATTAAATTTTGTTTTTGAAATGGCTTGAAAGGTTTTGCACCTGCTCTACTTAATTTTAACACTATAATCATGACTGCCAACTTTTATGCTATTTGCGAAAGATATTTGTTTGCATTAGTTGAGGAACAGTAATTTGGACGTAAATCTTTCGAATCAAATTAGTTAAATTTTAAATCAAATATAGGTGTGTAAAGTTTCCTATCATTAAAAAAAATTCTTCTACAAAAGAAACAAAAAGTAGGCAGTTACATCTAGAATAATGTTTTCCCTCTTCATCTACTTTTTATTTGAGGAAAAGAAAAGTCGTTTATACTACAAAATAAAATTAGAGGTTTACTCAAGTAAGTTGAAAAAATAAATAAAAATGACAATGTCAAAGTAAACAAATTTTACAAACGAAATTAACTTTTGAAATGAATGAAAGTAAATAAAACATTTATACTTGCACCCAAGAAAAACAGATTACAAAATAAAAAGTAGACCCGTCTCTTTTAGGATGTAGTATTAGTCCTAGATTCCTTTAGATTCTTTTTAAACATGACAATTCGGACCAAAAAATTTCTTCAAATTTAAAGTCTTCAAAATAATCTAATTTTTTTTTTGTATACTTCTTTAGTTACACTTACTAATATCTTACGGACAGCAGTGTAGTTTATTGACATTTGCTCGAGAAAAATAATAAAATTCACTAATTCACTAAATCTTGAATGCCAGGAAAATGACATATTAGCTTAGAAATTTAAAAAATTAATTTTAAGTTAATAGTAACTCAACTTAAGCCGTTATGTTATATGAACCATAAATTGCTTAAATTCTTTTATCCACTGTAGATAGAATCAAAAATTTTTTTGTTGCTGATATGTACGGAATAAAATTGTGTATAATAATCAATCATTAAATAAATAAATAACTTTGATTACATCCAAGCATATTACAATCATACATAAACTTGGCATTAGTTTAATATTTGCTTTCCCTCCTTACAGTATTGGCAGTTTAAAAAATTCTGTTAACACTTCAATGTCCTGGCATTCTTAAGCCAGGAAGATGACAGCCAGGATAATGACAAATTCGCCATTTTATAGCATATAACTTTACTTTAATTTAACATTTTGGCTTAAGACGTTTATATTCTGCTGAAAATGACAGGATTTCTTAAAATAACTCAGATAAATCTATGTAGTTTATGTTATTAATGATTTCAATAAGCCAGAAAAATGACAACACAAAAACCTACTCACCTTGAAAAAATTTTTTAAATAGATTTTGTACCAGAAAATCGGTTCTTTATTCATGCAACAAGACATGTTCATATAGGAGGGTATCTAATCAATATATTAACATAAGATATTGCTTGCTAGCTCTATCTATTTTGGTTATAAACCACTAAATAAAAGTAGCCAGGAAAATGAGATTTTCTTGGGACAAACAAATTATTGACAGAAAAAATTAATTTAAACGATGTTTTTGCAAATAATACCCTCTGTGTTTATTCCAGAAAGGCTTACACCGTTTGAGATTAAAAAAATAGATAATGAAAAATTTATAGGAAGTTTTGAAGCTAGTTATTATTGGAAACATTGTTTGGGACATGCCAGGAAAATGATATATTGAAGTTCAATTAAATTTTTTAACTATACAAAACAGTCTATGCTAGTGCAAAGTCACTTATTTATTAATTTTTTTTTAAAAAAGTTCTTTTAGCATTTTAGTATTAGATCTTGGAGCAAGGGACAGTGAATTGTCATATTTCGTGAGAATCACCCACATATATACAGTACATATATGCAATACAAAAACACTTTTACAATGGAATTTAGTTAACGTGTGCAAGCTTAAAAAACGAATTTCTAGTTGTTACAGAAAATGTTAGCGCTATCAGTTAAAATGCAATCAGGTTCAGTCACATGCAGTGTCGGATTACCCATTAGGCTAGACTGGGCCGTGGCCTGCGGCCCCCAATGATTAGGGGCCCCCTTAAAATGGATTTCTTGAAAATAAATTTTAAAAAACTAAGAAAAACAATGATTTTTTTTTTTTTAAAAAATCAATTTCAGATATATATTTAAAATTTTTCAAAATGTTATGATTATTTTTTAGTTCTAATTTAACAAAATAAAGTAAAATTTAATTTATTATTATTTATTTTAATTTTAAATATGCTTTCTTAAATGAAAAGATATATAAATACTTTTATAATTGGATAAATTGAAAATATACGAGAAAAACAACTTAATCGAAGGGCCCCAAAAATTTGAATGGCCTAGGGCCCCGCGTGCGCTTAATCCGACCCTGGTCACATGTACAGCGTTGCCACCAAAATACAAAAGATAATAAACAAGATATTTCGCACAGGGAATAAATTGTTAATTGACCAAAAGAAGATATATTTTTTTTTTTAATGGTAACGATAAGAAAGAGCTTCCATTACAGAGCGAAGAAATTCAACCCTTGCTATCTTGCAAGACAAGCAAATAAAATAAATGAAATGAATGAATTAAAAAGTAGTTTTAGTCGGAATAATCCTAACAATCTGGCAAGAGGTAGAATAGAAATGATGGTGAATATTTCTTCTGACAATTGACCTTGTATTCAACATAGTTTTATCTTCCTTCTTTAGAACGCATAGCATCACCTTTAGAAGATCACGTATTTAATGCTTCTTCACGTTTTGTTCATTCATTCTAAATGTGCATTTTTTTTCTTTTTCACTTTCCTTTTTTAATTTTCCAATACCGTTCTACCATATCGGTAAATTCTATTCTCTTCACTTCACCTTTTATGAAACTGCATCGTTCCACTAGAGTGAATTAGCAGAATGCAAACGATTTCTCTTTCTTTTAATATGCCGTTTTTATTTATTTATTTTTTTCTTCCTTCTCTTGGTATTTGACGGTCGAATTTCATTTACTCTGATTATCTTTTGAATTTTTACTGCACTCAGAGTAGGCAGTTGGTGTTTTTATCCGAATTATTATTATTATTATTATATTACTCATTCAGTGATGTAGATTCGCAACAGGATTACTAAAAATGTATGAATTCTTCCTGACTTCCCGCAGACGAGAACCGGTCTACTACAAGTTTTTTTTTCTTCTTTTTTTTTTCTTTCTTNAAATGATGCGAAAGCTTTTAAAAAGGTAAGGAAATAGGAAAAGGGACTATTAAATAAAATCTCGTGGAGCTTTCATTAGCTGTAAGACATTACAGAGGACATGGGGAAAAAATTTTAGTGAAAAGGGATAAAAAAAAACGTACAAAGATGCATATTAGAAAAATAGCGTGTACCTCCGGCCCAAGGAGAAAAAATCTTTTTGCTTTTAAAACTGAATTAATCACTTTTTTCCTAAAAGGCGTATCAATTTTTGAAAGATGATCATCAATATTGTGAGGCTTTTCTTTAATGTTATTTTATGAAAAAATTGGACTTTTTGGAGTTTAATCTATTAAATAATTTAGATAAAGTTTTCTCTAAAAATAGTTTAAAATGAATAGAAACTGCTCCTAAATAATTCTAATAACGTAATTAGTGGTATCATAATTAGTTATGAAGAGTAATCACGAATATAAGCACTCGACTAGATACATCTCATACGTGGGTTACTTCTAGAACTAATAATGAAATTAACATCATACGTATACTATTTAAGCAGTTCTTAGTGGAATTAATATCTTGCATCAGTTCTATTGCAAGAATTTCTTCTGGAGTTAGAATCTGGGCTACTTCTAGAGCTAATGACGAAATTTACATTATACGCAAACTATTTAAACAGTTCATAGTGTAATTAATATCTTACGTGTGTTCTATTGTAAGATTTTCTTCTAGAATTAGCATATCATGCCTGGGCTACCTCTAGAGCGCTAATGATGAAACTAACATCATGCGCATACCATTTTAACAGTTCATAGCGGAATTAATATCTGGTGTGTGTTCTATTGCAAGAATTTCTTCTAGAATTAGCATATCATACATGTAAGAGACACCTTTATTACCCTGTCTACTCTTTTAAAAAGTTTCTTTTATCGTTGTAAGGACTAATAAAAACAAAACTTCACCCAACAAGATTTGTTACAACATTCACTGAAAATAATAAATTCACTTTTGATCCCTTAATTCATCACTATAAAAATTTGATAGTATGAATTAATCTTTCTCGTTAAATTATTTCCAAACAGTTAGAAACTATTAATCCTGCGGGTAAGACTGTAAGACTATGTCAGAACCATGTATAAAATTAGTGAACAGTCTCTAATTTGAACTAACTAATTCAGGGGTTCCCAAGTGGTGTTCTGTGTAACCCTAGGGTTCCGTGCAATACCTAAAGGGGTTCCGCGATTTAGGTCTTTTTTTCAGCCTGTAATGATTTTTGAAACATCTTAGTTTAAATCTATTTAACAATGCATTATTTGTTTAATATTTCGGTTTTTTCGAATCAAAATAGAACAACTAAATTCGTTATATTATTCCCCAATTACCATTTTCAACGTTTATAGCAGTTCTTTTTATTTCAAAGAAAAGCATAATTCGACTTATTTTATTCTTTTTCAACAATGCTTTTGTTGCACATTGTATTTACAACGAAAACAAATTTATCTAGTTCGACTAGACACAGCTCTAGAACTGTGAATTCAACTGACAGACCTAATTAAAGATGGGAAGGTACAAAACTTCACCCCTGTTATTAACCTATCAATATTATTTTGAAAATATTTAACAATTCCACAAGTGCCTTTATGTACTTTACTTATCAAGTGGGGTTCTGCCGAAAGTAGGTTAATCAAATAGGGTTAATAAAGTATGTTAATCAAATAAGGTTTATTAGCTGAGAAAATTTGAGAACTGCTGATCTAATTTTGAGAAGAACTTTATTCCCATCATTAATTAAAATAAAGAGGTGTTGGATTGGAAAAGCCAATATTTCGATTATTCAAATCGATATTTAACAAAACCGGAAATAAATTATTTTAAAATTTAAATAAAATTTCTTAGAAACGATTATTTCAAATTCCACGTATGTTTCGGTAAAAAACGGGATGTTCTGTACACGCGCAAAAATCAGAAATATCAAGGGCATAATATTTTTATCAGGAATATCAGGATAACTACAACCCTTGGTGTTAAATACTATATAAAAAACATTTAAGAACATTTGAATCAGAGAACAGTTATGTTTGATTTGAAATTGTATAAATCAAAATTTATTTTGTATTTTTTAATTGTTTACCTTTTAATTTTCCAACTATTGTTTCAATGTCAAAATTATAAGTCTATTTTCCATACTTTTTTCTTAACCCATTATAACTCATAATTAAAAATGCTAATTATACATTTTTATATTAAACATCGGGGAGTTACTCATATGATTAAATTTGGTACATTATAATAATATACCCATAATGTTTATTGTCCTTAAAGTTTAATAAATTCTGCCTTCACTATTTCATTTTAAACATCAAAAAAAAAAAAAAAAAAAAAAAAATTATTACCATTTTTAATAAGTGGAAAATTTTGAGTTTCTAAGGTATATCGATTAATCGTTAAAGTTACAGATTTGCCCTTTATTATTATTATTGAGACTGAGACAGTAAAAATAAGTATTTATTAAATTTTAATCTTCATAGTCATTAATAAGTGTAGTAATAATTTCTAATGGAATGTTAAAAAACACTGGATAGTGTACAAATTTTGCAATTAAGGGAGAATTTAAGAATTGCTATCTTAATGAGATTATCAAAAGTATAACTATAAATTCAACTATAAACAAATACTTATCATTTACAAATTTCACGATACCACACTTTTAATCTCAATCCTTTAAAAAGAAATTCATTTTCTTGAGTTCTAAATCCGTAAGAATGGATTTTGTCGATTATCATTATGAACGTATAAAATTCTTTTTATTTTAATCATTGTTGATCATTTTGTATTTATATTTCAATCATGTGATCGCCAAAAAATTTTTAATGAATACTTTTAATCAGAAGTGCAATGCACAGTTTATCCGCAAAGCGGCACTATATACATCGCGCCGCGTGTTTTTCTTAGCCAATGACAGTCGAGCAATATTCTTCTAAAGCAGTTGTGTTCTAGTAGAAATGAGTGAAGTTGCTCGTGACATATACTCTAAGCATATTAATTCGTTTTCTGTCAAGTCCAGTTCTGCAGCCGCCCTGTTTGATTTGTAAAAAAAAAATTTATATGTTGGGCCATTTTGCTAAAAAATAAATGTTATTTTTTCTTAGTAAAACGGCTTACAATTTACTTTTAAGTCTACCATTTTTTTCAAACCTAAGAAGTCCAAAATTTGCTTCATATTCTTGCACCAGAATTGATCGTTTATGCTTGCCTAGGTTATTTAGTAGCATATTATGAACTAATGATGAAATAAAACTGTAATTCATAAGAGAGTAAAGAATTTGGTCTGCTATAAATCTGAATCCGTGATATCATCATTAAAATTTAATCATTCCAGCTTTAATATTATACTTTAATTATAATAAAACCAAATCAGTCATAATTTTAAATTAATTAAGCCTATTGAAATTTTTAAAAACTATAATTTTCAATAATTAAACTTGAATTAGAAATCCTAGAAGATCATCGCTTTAAGATTCAATAACAAAGTGTTGATATTATTGATATTTTATAAATTACCATTTGAGTCATTAGTTAATTATCTAATTCAACATCTTTTATCTCAACTTTATTGAATAGAATCTTATTTTCTTTAGTTCCCTTTCTATAAAATGGATTTAATCTGTTATCATTATTCTGGTATTTGTCTTAAAAATATAATCATTTTTAATCCTCTTATCTTCATACCATAGTTTAATCATGTCACCAAAGGATAAATTAATGTTTATTATTTATCACTGTTAAATTTGTTACTTCTGATGGAATATTGAGAAATATTTTATAGTTAAAATGTATTATAATTCTATGAAACATCATAAAATACCATCAATATAAGATTACCACTAGACTAACTATTAAATCATCTATAACATTTTACAAATTACTATTCAAATCATTAGTTACCGTCAAACTCGACACCCCCACACTTTTTATCTCAACTTTCTGAAGAGGACTTGATTTTCTTGAGCCCCTTTTCTCATTTTCCACCTTTTCCTGAAACCAGGAATCTCCATTTATCAAAATCCATTTGCCGGATAGCCACATGCCGAGAAGGAAGTTTCGTCATTAATTACGTCAAAATGGGTGGCATTCGAGTGCCACTTTAATCTTCACTTCTTCCGGTTTACTGATGCAGGTATATACTCAATTAATGCATGGATATCGTCCATATGGAATCAGAGTTTCTATTTTTGAGGTTTTGTGAATAAATGCAAGGGAGGTTTTCGGTTTCCCTGATCGTTTTTAGAAATGAAAATCAGTTAGTTAAAGGTTCGTTTTAAAGAGACTTGATACCTTGCAACTTTTGTTTCACCTCTTACGTCAACTTTATGGAAGAAATAAGAATTTCTGAAAACATGTCTCACTTTGAACTGATATCAAAGCGGTTTTCGACGCATCTGTTGAAAGTAGTGTGATCTGTGATTCTTTTAAACAATATCGTATGCATCTGCAAAAGATAACTTTAAAGTTAAATTTAACCCGTAAGTTGGGCTAGGGAAAAACAGTACAGTAGGAAGTTAACCTATGAAGAAGGGTATGAGGAAGTATCTATAGGTATGAAGAAGCTTGTGAAGGTATGAAGAAACATGTGAAGTTATAAAGTAGCGTGTAGAGGTATGAAGAAGCATGTAGAGGTATGAAGAAGCGTGTAGAGGTATGAAGAAGCGTGTAGAGGTATGAAGAAGAGTGTAGAGGTATAAAGAAGCGTGTAAAGGTATGAAGAAGCGTGTAAAGGTATGATGAAGCGCGTAAAGGTATGATGAAGCGTGTAAAGGTATGATGAAGCGCGTAAAGGTATGATGAAGCGTGTAAATGTAAGATGAAGCGTGTAAAGGTATGGTGAAGCGTGTAAAGCTATGTGGAAAAGTATAAAGCTATGAAGAAATGCGTAAAGGTATGATTAACCTTGTAAAGCTGTGTGGAAAAGTATAAAGCTATGAGGAAAAGTATACTACTATGAAGAAAAGTATAAAGCTATGAAGAACAATATAAAACTACGAAGAACAGTATAAACCTACAAAGAAGCGTATAAACCTACGAAGAAGCGTGTAAACCTACGAAGAAGCGTGTAAACCAACGATGAAGCGTGTAAACCAACGATGAAGCGTGTAAAGCTATACGAAGAAGCGTGTAAAACTGCACGAAGAAGCGTGTAAAGCTGCACGAAGAAGCGTGTAAAGCTGCAAGAAAAAGCGTATAAAGCTACACGAAGAAGCGTATAAAGCTACACGAAGAAGCGTGTAAAGCTACACAAGTAAGCATATAAAGCTACACGAAGAAGCGTATAAAACTGAACTTGTGAGAAGTTTGCAGTGTTTCTTTCGCTTAATATGTATTAAACTGCATACAGGATTGACGGCACAAATTTTCTTCTTAAGAACATGAGAAACCCATATGTTGAGCTTTGAGAATAAACCTTTAGGCTTTTCAAATAATCATGAACGGTCGAATTTGGTAAATTTAATCTCTCTAGAGTTGTTATTCATAGATTTGCATCAATTAATGCCTTTCTTCTGTCATCATCAGCTTAAACTGGTGGGGTGTATCTGAATCGAAATTTTGCAAGCCAGTTTTAGCACTGGTGTACTGCCAAAGATCATACCTTTTTTTCTTGCATGAACAGTATTTTTCCCTTTTCGATAGTATGTGTCGAAAATTCTGCTTCACTTTCCATATTTAAAAGGGCGCCAACCAAAAACTGTCGAATCAATCTAACTTTTTCACAAGCAAGCGTTGCTATAACAGCTATAAAAATATATCATGATTATGCAGATTAAGTGTAAAGTTAGCCGTGAAAATATTTAAGTCCTTTGTTGAGAAAAAAAAAGCAAAATCCAATCAATGGGTTCTTTCCAAAGAACCCTATATATAGAGTTCTTTACTGGGAACTTACAACATCCATATGAACTGGTAAATCGAATTCATAGTTTCATACAATACGTTAAGTAACATTTGTTCAGAAATCTCATCGCATATGATTCCTTTTAATTGAACGTCTGAATTCCGTCTAGTCATTTTTACCACCTGTTGCTTTTTTGATCAACCTGTTTGATTTTTGTTGTTGTTTGGCAGGTAGTCTTTTCCTATTGTGAGTTGGGCATGATTTCCGACTTTAAAATCTGGTTGTTTTATCTAATTGCACTTCGATAGTACCTTAAAAGTTACTACGACTCTCAAAAATTTCTCTCTAATGTAATGTCTGATTGTTCCAGAGTCACGCAATGTAGTAGGGCGGTTAAGGAGCGAGATAAGGAGACTTGGCTGCTAACATCTGCAATCCAAATAAATTGTGGTAGTGTAGTGTGTGCATGCGCCAATATTATCTTTGGATAATTTTCAAGAATGAATCCCAGACCGTTGTCAATAGTGCATTAATACCAAAATCAAAACAATCACCTTCGTAATATCATTTAATTAAATATCTATATGCATTAAGAGGAAATTAAAATACAATTCTTAATGTATTTAGAGTTTTCCTTTTCCTTTTTAGAAATTGCATTACAAAATTACTTTATCAGATATCCTACATGCATATTTAACATTATTATTTTTTCTGAAAAAAAATTATTTCTCAAATCTAAGCTGTGTTATACAATTTGCAATATTATTTGTTAAAACAATTAAAAATAATGATCACTTCTAAAAGTTAACCTATAATTCAATGACAAACAAATTTTAAGCCGTCCACCCCTGAAAGTTTCTCTGCAAAGTACTTTCTATTTATTTTACAAGATTTAAATATTAGGTAATGACTAAAATTCTACCCGTTTCAATAAATATAAACACTGTTACGACATTATTATAAAATATTTGAGTGCTCCTTTGTAAATCTTATCCAGCTGTTACATTTTCAGAATCAGAAGGAAAGAAAAAACTTCTTAAGCGATTCTTAATAGCTTGACAAAACAGAAAATTTCCAGACTTTTACGCAAGTGCTTTAAAACCTACCCACTTAAAATCCCAGAATATAAAATTGCGATAAAAGAATCTCTCTTTCACTAAATTAGATAAAAATATCAACTAAACACCAACAGTCATGGATAGCTTTTAAGTGTGACTTCCGATCCATCTTACAAGAGTGGTTTTCAACACTCAACTTTTTGAACTTTCTTCAGACAATAAGTGCAGCTTAGCTGGAATCGGCTTACTTGCGACCTTAAGAAACAGTTTTAAGTGTTTCTTTAAACGTTCGCAATTAAAGAGACACGCGAGTGATTGTCAATTCTTGGAGCTGACCTGATGGGTTGAATATTTAATAGTGTTTCCGTAGCTTGTTCTTTTTCAAGTGTGGATTTTTATTCTTCATATTTAACTTATAAAGAGCACAGTAATATTTTTCGAGTGTTCTTAGGAGAAGGAAAGCTTTCTAGAAAATGTTTATCTTGTTTTTCACTCATTTTAGTATTTAGATTTCGACATTTTGAATTGTTTTATATAGATTGTGATGTAAAAAGTGCAGCGACATGTGTGAAGGACCAGAAACAAAGCCTAATCAATCATTAATTTAAAATTGCAACTTCATTATTTCTTTTTACCATGAAATGGTATTTCGTTGTTTAAAAAGTGCGTAAGTGTTCCACTCATTATGCGATGTCGTTTTGTTTTGAAAGGGTCACATTAAGTCCTTCCTCTTATTAGCGTAATTTGATTTTCCCTGAAGTGTTGTCAACTATTCAAATATTTTGGAATCTCTCTTCTTTTAAATCTTCTTGACGTTCACTTATAATTCATACATCTTATAAACATAATGTTTTCTTTTCAAATTATCATATGTTACTGAACGATTTATATGCGAATTAAGTGTTTAGGTAATTTTCATTACCTGCCACTATTTTCATGGGAAACATTTCTTCTACGTTTATTTCAAGTCTTTCCTGCAACAAATCGAGTCACGATGGCTCAGGGGATAGTGCGTTCGCCCTCCAATGAGGCGAACCGAGTTCGAATCCCA
Organism: Parasteatoda tepidariorum; assembly: GCF_043381705.1. Taxonomy (NCBI): domain Eukaryota; kingdom Metazoa; phylum Arthropoda; class Arachnida; order Araneae; family Theridiidae; genus Parasteatoda; species Parasteatoda tepidariorum. Next base: position 63,576,485 of record NC_092209.1, read on the forward strand.
GTCGTTACGAATTCCGCATCCGGCTTGCACCGAACGCAGTGCTGACGTAAAATATCCTCAGTGGTAGACGGATCATGGTTTACAGTCCCCTTGGCGTCAGGCTAACCGTGGGAGGTTCTCGTGGTCTTCCTTTCCATGTAACGCAAATGCGGGCTAGCTCCATCAAGAAAAAAATCCTTCACGAAGGCAAATTTCTCCCAATACTCAATCCCTTGTCTTCTGAATTGGGTTCAAAATTACAAGGCTACGGAGTAGAACATTAGTAGTCGTAAACCCATAAAATTGGGTCGTCTGTTCAGCGACGGTTATAAAAATTATAAACCGTCTTAAATCAGAGATGGCCAAACGTGTCTCATTGAATGATTGCAAGCGGAGATTAACTCAGCTCTGAGTTTATGAAAAGTTATTGTTTTTCTTATTTTATAACGCATTCAATTTTTATTAACTTTATATTAAATATTTCTAGATTGTTGATTTATCAAAGCTTTACCAATCGAGGATACATGATTGGTCCTTAATCACAATCAAATCATACTTGAACGGGTTATAATATTCTATTGCATTTGAAATTCATTATGTGTAAGCTATTAGAGGCAGGGATAAGATTCCTAACAGGCAGTTAGAACAGACGATCTAAGTTTCAAACTAATCTCATTCTTAGTGAAGACAACTGATACAGAATCATCTGCACTAAATTAATCTCGAGGAATTTATTGTCCCATCATAAAATGATCATTTCTGACTATTGTAAATTCATATTGACTCAATTAATTACTGACTGGCATTAATTGAGATTCTCTGTAACTTGTTGCACCAACAAGAAATGATCACACTCTCGTACAGGAGATCATCCCTAGCTATCGTACACTGGTGTTCAATTTTAAGAGAATTTTGATGTTTGGTCGATTATCTCCAGAAATACTGGACATATTTGAATAAATTTGGTTTAAACATAGGTTGATATAATATGAAAATAACCGCTTAACTGTTGTAATGCGCACGCATCATTGTGCGTAACACACAATAAAGTAAAATGGTATCAAAGATTGGTTACAGAAGTGAATAAAAATGGTTTAATAAGGCTATGGCCTCTGATACACATAAGCCCTAACCGTGATTTTATACTGGAAATAAAGCAGTTCATGTATTCCTGTGGTAGTTTGGATTGAAATCCCCACGTTTGATTGAAATCAGCATGTTAGATTGAAATCCCCACAAATCTGAGTTTCAGATAGGTCTGTTTTATGTTTCCTTATAATTTGCCACCTAATATCATCTCTTAGACGTTGATGTTTACGCTTTTTTGTTTTTATGTTAAATTAAAAGAATTGGTTACAAAAACAGAATACTTGGAAATTCGGCAAAATGTGGGAGGGAAAAAAATGCAGATTTTACCATGCGTGCTTAAAGAGTCTATTCCTCAGTTAGCTTCGCACTTAAACACATATACGCTTCTCTATTCGTCACAAGATTTACATCTTTGTTTCAAAACAGTTATTTTAGGTTTTGCTAGATTGTTTCCCAGAAAGTGAACAAAAGGGGATCCCCCTACTTCCCCTAGACAGGGTGCGTGGTGTTTTTAAAAAGTGCTTAAAGGTGCTTATTTTTTATTTATGTTTTCTGAAAGCCCTTATAGGTGCCTTTTTTATTCGGTATTTGTAAAAAGTGCTTAATTTTCTATCTTTTAAAAAGAAATTTTCTCTTGCCGTATCGATTGTAGTTCAAAATTACAAAAAATTCATTATTTTCACAATTTTTTCTGCAATATTTATCAGAAACTAGTTATATCATCATGATTATGTCAAGTTTTTGAGAATGTTGTTGAATTTTATTGATTTTATGTTTATAAATAAAGTTCTTTAAATGACAGAAAAAAAAATTTTTATTACTGCACAGATCCTAATTATGATTTTTTTGGAAGGTGATTAAAAATATTTTTTGAGTGCTTGAAAAGTACTTAAAAGGTGCTTATTTTTTGATTGAAAAACTGACTACACATCCTTCTAGAAGTTTCCTCGAACATTTACCTGACACCCTGTGTATCGAAATATATCCATGGACTTGAAACGGTATAAAAAGTTTACATGGTGAATCTAGTATGTTGAAAAACTGGCTCGAATTTTATGCAAAAAGTATGGTCACTTTTGTCACATATTCTATATAAAATATCAATATATCATATAATCCAATTCTTCTTGAAAGAACAATTATTTTTATGCAGTTTATCTGCTTAAATAATATTAGATATTCTGCATCTTATTTCATTCTATCTGATTATAACAACTTTGAATGCTTGGTTTGTTGGGAGAGAAAAAAAAGATTGCGACAAATATCAAACGCCGTTGAGTTATAGTGGCGAATCATTGGAGTAACAAATCGTTAAGTGTTTACTAACTTTCCGCCAAAAGTAGCCAACATTGTGTATGGATAAAAAAAAATACCATGTGATTTTACAATTTTGAGGGGATTAAAATTGTATTAAAAACAATAAATTGAAAACATTTGAATTTCTCTTATTTGAACCCATATCTGGTCTGTAACTAGAATAAAGAAAAAAGATTTTCATCGAGTTTATCTTCAGCTTCAATGTCTTCATCTTCAACAAAAGATTTTTGAATTTCTATTGTTACTAAGAAGCTATCATGGAAGGCAGTCTTTGCTTTTAAACTCATTAAGATTGTCATTTAAACCAGCTCTTTTTTAATGGAAGTATCCTTATTGTCACGAGTTACAATTATAAAGTTAGCCTCTCCTAATTACAAAACTTCCACTTAAATTGCATTCAAGCATAAACTAGCAAGGCTTTGTGGAGGGGGAAAAATCTTCAAATTCCTTTCTCTTGTGATCTCTTGGTTTATATTTAGAAAACGGAGATTTTAAACAATGACGAACTGTAGTTTGCAAAAAAACGGAAACTTTTTTCTTGCGACCTTATNATATAATTATGGAAATAAAATTCGCTCAAAAATAAGCATCCATTCTCAAGATTTGCCAGACGTGAATGAGTAAAACAAATATGATTTGAAACATAGACCGTTAAGTTGCAGACGAAAAATGGGAAATAAATCAAAACCTTACGTTATGTTTTATATCTCAATTCAATTATGTTTTTCTTATTCACGTCAGGCAAGTCTTGAAAATGGATGCCTATTTTCGAGTGCTGGAACTACGACGACTTTAATTACGACGCCAATGAAGTTTCTAATCAAATATATTTATGCTTCAGTTTTTTGGGATTATTCATTCAATTTAAAATATGTATTGCATTTTATCATTTTATAAATTAGTATTCTTTTATTTGTTAAATAGTCCATAAATCTTTTAATCAATAATTCACACAACTGTTACATTATTTTAGTCATTCATATGTATTGACTTATATATATAAAACGAATTCTATTATCGTAATTTTATTCTCTCACTTAATTTTCTCGCTTTTCCAAAATAATTACCGTAGTTTTTAAGTAGATTTGTTATTACTATTTAACAGCGTTAGTCCTCAGTACTTCAGTTTTCAATTTATCAAACATATGTTGGAGCCTTGAGAAAGAATTTTAACCAATATTAAAATTACTATTCATTGATTTTTATTAGAAAAATATTAATCGAACATTGTAAGATTTACAGCTAATTCTATTTAGCTATTTGAACAACTTTTAGGTCTATTTAATTTTTTAACTTCAAAGTGAAATAAAATCAATTATTGCGTTGACTTATTTTGATCCCTAATAGTTGAATTATTTCGATATTGAGGCGGGTAATATGTAACGAAGTCATGAATTACCTTTTGAAAAAAATGAATTATTTTAAGTCACATGCTTTTGGCCTTTTTGACATAATTAAATAGTCTAGTTAAGATATGATTGCCAATGAAAATATTTTTGATATTCCGATTATTTCATTTTAACTACATAAACTATTAGTCTTATTAATATTTTCAAGAATTCTTTCTTGAAACCAAGAGTTAAATATTATGTGAAAAATTTTATCCAGATCCTTAAAAAATAAACACGGTAATAATAATCCCGGAGAAAAATAAATGTTGTTATCCAGTTATCATTTTTTTATTGCTCGAACACTCTTATATGAGATATTCTTTCTAAGTTTGCTTTGGCTACCTAGCAGATTGAGCATTTGGCCTAGAGAGTTTTGCATTTTAGGTGTCTGTTTTTACCTTCCGAAATAATAGGCTTTCACCTTGCTGATCCATCATGAACGTAATTTATTCAAGCATAAAAGCCGTACAAACATGCCCAGCAGCTATCATGGTTTGGGCTGGAATAGATCAGTGGAAGATAAAAGTAATCTTAAGAATCTTAGCGGACTTAATATTATTCATAACCAAAGACAAATAGGTGCATGAACAACTGTGACACAGGGGTTAGTGTTCGCTTCCCACTGAGGTGTTCTATGTTTGAACTTCAGCTGTGGTCATTTTAATGATACCAATTCTGCTTCCGGTTCGCATCGACCACAGTGCTGACGTAAAATATTCTCGGTGGTGCAAGCATCGAGGTTTAGAATCCCTTTGCCGTCTGGTTTGTCGCGGAAAGTTTTCATGGCTTTTCTTTCCATGTAGCACAAATGTGGATTAAATGCAAAAAAAAAGCCACCACGAAGGTTAGTTTGTCCCAATACTTGATCCGAGTGTTCCCTTGTCTTTTGAGTTATGTACAAAATAACGCGACTTCAGAGATTAACGTTGATAGTCGTAAACTCAGAAATAGGTTGGATGTCCTACACCGATAATAAAATTAATTTGTTGTGCATAAAATTAAATCCTCATAGCATATAGATAAAGACTGAGTACTTTTAAAACCATTATTAAGATTATTTACTTAAGCAAAAATTCCAAATATTATAAAGAACTTAGAAGTAGCAGAAAAAATACGGTTAACATTCTTTTTGTTGAATATATGCAGGAAACATATATTCACATACATATATTATGATAATTTTTGCAAAATTGGCATTTTTGCAACAGCAAAAAATTCAAATCAAAAAAAAAAAATTAATGTAGTTTTTAATATTTTATTTCGTAACTATGTTACCAATCATTGCGAAATTGACAGATTAAAATAAAACTTATAAAAGAAACGGTAAATAAATAAAACCATTTTATTGTATTTATCTGCTCGGCTTTATATTCGCTAATTATAAATAATTCTAATGAGAAATAAATAAAATAAAACGCTTTTAAGTTTTCTGAATACTAACATAACAGTAAGCACTTTCAGCAATTTTCGTCATTTAATTGTTCCTTATAAAACACCTTAAGTAACAGCTTTCACTTAAAGTAATGCCCTGTTGTCGCCTCATAAATATTGTTCCCTTGTCAAAAGTCCTCCAACTTGGCGATGCGCCATCTATCGCAATTTTTAGCAAATACCTTGTTGCTGTTCTTCGCGAGATTAGAAGTCGGGAGGAAAAGTTTTTCCTTGACATTTTGTTGATAGATTACCAATGTTACTGTCAAGGGAGATTACGGAAAGAATTTAGAAATGTCTCACTGGCGAAGGTGAATTTTTTCTGCCATTGCCATGGAATTAAGTTGTTAAGCTTCTTGAACGATGAGGGATCTCTTAAATTATCTTAGAATAGAGGAAAGAAAATAGCTGCGAGTTATGCAAAAGAATTTTTTTTCGTTCGAAAAATTCTTATTACTAATTTCCTAAATTTCTCTTTTTAACGTTTCACCACAGGGATTTGTTTTTTACTCTTGAAAGGAATAAGGACGAATAAAATCATGAGTTTATAACTCTTAACTTAAAAATGATGTGGTTTACGAAATTTTATTTATTTTTAAGCATTTTTTAATCAAAACCATCGTTAGTTTCTGTTAAATATTTATCTTTTCCCCAATTTTAAAGACCAAAATACTTTCAATCGAGCGATATGCATTTTTATTCATTGTATTTCACATCAACATATTTCAGAGTTTTTAAAAAATTTTTAAAACCAGCTTCTTTTATTTGTGGTTAGTTTTAAATTTACTTACTTTAACGGTATACTATATGTTTACGTCTTTAAGGCAACATTTCGGTAACCAATATGAATAAACATTTGCTATGAATAATTATTATTTCTACGAGTAAATAATAAAAGAACAAAATTGGTGTAGTTAGCCGAGCAGTACATAGGCTAAACGTATTATGAAGTTAGAAAATCGATAAAAGGGAAATTAAAACATAAAGATTACGCTCCCATATTATAAAAATTTTACTGATTGATAAAAACAGAATGAAGTTAAAGTTAAAATAAATCTTTTGTTGAACTATTTCTGTTATACTATATTGCTCAATATTAAAATTCAGTAAAACTACGATAGATGAAAGTTTTTTAATTTTTTAAAAATCCACCAATTAAAATTCTTAGAAAACAGACTCCCAGTTACTGAAAACTGCAAATATACGTGTTTCCTATTTTTCTTTCAAAGATATGCGAAAAAAGCAATGAAATATACTAATTTTGCGGTGTTCGATAATTTACTTATTAAGTCCCGTTTATTATTTCTTTAAAAATTATAAAATCGTAATTAGAAATAAGTCTCATACATAAAGCTAGTTGCAATTTATTTAACTATTGTAAATTATAAAACCCGATTTTCCACCACAATTCACCATTCCCTATTTCAAAGTTACACACAATAAGAGAAAGTAAATAACTTATATTATCCGATTATACATTATTGCTCCCTTTTCCCCGTTTCAATAAAACATTAAATAATGTAAAATTAAAGAATTTTATTTCCTGATTACCCATTAGCACTCATATTTCGTTTCAATAAAACATACAATTATATAAAAGTAAATAAGTAAATATATATATTACCCAATTATTTACTACCACTCACTTTCCTCCACTCACAAAATATAACAGATTTCATATATATATATATA